>NW_013670813.1:66532-71672 GCF_000517525.1 Limulus polyphemus | reverse complement strand
GGGACTAGTAACATGCAGACTTCTCGTGATGAAGGGACTAGTAACATGCAGACTTCTCGTGATGAAGGGACTAGTAATATGCAGACTTCCCGATATGAAGGGACTAGTAACATGCAGACTTTCCGTAATGAAGGGGCTAGTAACATGCAACTTCCAGTGATGAAGGGACTAGTATCATGCAGACTTACCGAGGTGTCAAGTGCACATCTGATGAGGAAGAGGCAAGTTTTCAACACTTAAACGAACTTAAATATTAGCATATTTGAATGACGCAAGCTGATTTCATATCGTTTAGAAATGTGTAGATATATAATTAATACCTTTTCTTCACTTATAAAAAATTAAATGATCACATATACTTTTTCTTTTACAGGCATCCTGTAATGTTAATTATCCCCACAAGAAGATGGACATTTTATTATTAGAGAAACAGGTAATAATACAGTTAAAATATAATGTAACCACTTCATCATAAAATATACCATTTAATCCAAAATGATACGGGCAGCCACTTACAAATACAATGAATGTTCTCAATCGCGGATACTCTGAATATATTGGATGATACAATATCCTATTTAAGAAATAAAGATAAAGTTAGGATATGCATTAATTCCAATGATTTGGATATATCAATCAGTACATGTTTACAGAATATGGATGATTTATCACCTGATATAAACTTAGCCAAAAGTTAGAGTAGAAAGGACATAGCATTTGAAGAGTTTTTCAAAACTGGGGGCATTACATTGGAATTACATGTTGGTAGTGACAGACGTAAATTATCGAATATTAACATTGATCGATTTAAAACAAAAACATCAGTTATTTCTATAAATATAACGATGACCTTTGCTGTGCTTAGGCTATAGTAATAGCTTTAGCATAGCTCAAAATATCCGAAATACAGATATATTAGAGATTAACGATGACTGCTACAAGGTCAGTGGACCAAATATTATCCCCTATCTTGGTGGCTGTAGAGGACCAATCATATTTTCTATATAGGGATTGGATGATGAAGAGAATCACATCTTCATGTAAAGGCAAAAGACTGTCAAACTGACATAAAAAGATTAAGTTAGCTATGGTTCTGTCAATCTGTTTATTCATTCTCTATTTTCTCACACGTATATACACCAGAATAACAAGCTAATTTCCTATCTCCCATTTTTTTGCATATAAAGCAAACTTTACTGAGTTATAATAGAGAAGATAAGGGAAGTCATTTGACATCATCTATGTGACTAAAAGACATGGTGGGTAGATTTTATGATATCAACTTTAATGATGGTGAGAACAACGGAATCAAAAGCTACATATGGAACTCAAACAATTGACATGATCGGTTGTCTACATTCAGACATGCAGAATAAGTTTAAAACTTTGGATTGTAAAAAGTAAAAATTAATTTTGTATCAAATGATGAACTGGGATTCAAAACTGTGCTACAAAACATTTCTATCTATAATGGAGTAGTCAAGATCAGCTTGTCAATCATTATGTTGTACACTAAAGCATTTCAGAAAGGAATGACTAAATATTTACTGTACAAATCGTTTTCAATTCCCTGGCAAAACTTACAAACATCTATTGATAATGCATTTTCAGGTCAAGTATCTACACGTCCTTTTATAGGATGTGTTGATAATAATGCATTTAATGGATTTTGGAAGGAAAAATTCATACAATTTCAAACATTACAGTATCAATGTTGTGGCAATCTGGAAAACAGATTCCCACTCAATCTTACAACTTTATTTTGATGATGAACTGTATACAGGAAGCTATGAAACATTGTTTAGTGGAACGGGAAAACAGTTTCAATATCAAAGAATTGAGATTAAATATGACAAATACTCGGGAGGTTACATACATTCAAATTGAAACTGTTTTCTATAATTCAATCTCACAAAGATATTAAAGACGTATTTATTCATGATTTTGCTGCAAAATATTTTCGTGTACACACAATCTTAATATATACATCTTTTCATGTTTATCAAAATATTTTCGTGTACACACAATCTTAATACATACATCTTTTCATGTTTATCAAAATATTTTCGTGTACACACAATCTTAATATATACATCCTTTCATGTTTATCAAAATAATTTCGTGTACACGCAACCTTAATATATATACATCTTTTCATGTATATCAGATTGCAAAATTTTTATTGCGAGAAAATGATAAAGTTTCAAAATGTGTTAAGAATTTTTATTGATATTCTTAACCAAAAAAATAGAAATAATAGTTTTACTTTTTAGTACGTGTAATTAAATATACAAATTTACAATGTAATCATGTTGATCTACATCACCCTCTGGTGGTTTGCTTATAAACTATCTGCACACTCATTATATCAACGCGTCCTTTGGTGCCTCTTCGTGGAACTATGACATCACCCCTAGCAACACGTCCTCTCATGCAACTACGGTGACCATTACGCAACATTTATGTGATGCTCGGGCGGCATCCTTTGGACACAGGGTTACTGGGATAACTAATAAAATGCATATGAACATCAGCCTTAACAATAATAAACATCAGCTTAAATATATATCCATAATTACTGACCAAATTACATTTTATATTTTCAACAATCAGTATTATTCGATTTCAAACTACCAGTCAACGCACAGAATATGACGTTACCTGTAACAGCTAATTCGTAAAATTTGTTTCTCTTCATAGTATATTTCGGTATTCTCAAAACTGGGCCTCTGTTGCTTGGCAGGAAGAAGTCGCTACTGTTCACATGCCAGTAAAACTGAAATTAATATATAGCTCTTGTAACAAAATGTGATAGATGATAAAATAAGATACTATTAACCAACAAATTGAATAAGCACAACCACAGTTGATTAAATATTGGCTACAAAGTATACATGCATATCAACTTTCGTCATTGACATATCAAATAAGCAGTAGGAAGTAGAATAATTTTGAATCATACATTTACAAACGAAGTTGGTAGAATCCAGATAGAAATACCAAAGGAAATAGAACAAGTAGAGAAGAAAAAGTAAGATCAAATAGGATTAATAAGTGAGTAATGGTAGAGAAAAATATATTTAAAATGTGAAACATATCTAAAAACTTCATCATTTATTTCCAAAAATAGCTGGAAGTTATCAAACATTTCTTTAGAACCTCAGGCTTGTAAAAAGGTTTCTCTTGTTTCGTACAACAATGACCAGTTGAAGAGTCTGAATATCATGAAAAATGTTCCCATAAAATTTACAGCTGTAACAGAGATTTCAATAAAAATCTTGGTTTTATCATCTAATTTCCCCCTTTTTTTTCTTCTTTTTGATGGCAAAATACTGATATTTAAATAAGATTGAAAACATGTAGATAAAATTTAATCATTTCCTGAGAGGATATCATAAAATAAAATAAAAAACGAATAGACAAGAAATTATTTAGATTATCTACATTTTAAGGACAAGGTTTAATCTGCACATTTTATCTTGGAACATAGAAAAACCAGGATTATAATTTCACCACTGGTGTTACATCTGACCTTAGTTATTTATGTATTGTGTGTTAGCTTAATTTCGCACAAAACTACTCAAAGATAACATGCGCTAGCTATCTCTAATTTTGAAATGTCTGACGAGAAGGACAGCCAGAATAGAGGGATTTAGCCATCACTCTTAAAATACACCCACAATCCCAAAGTACTAACCATTCGGCTATCATTTCATTAAAAGTAGTGATATTTCATCAATAAATATATGTTATCTGCTCATTTTACAACAGAAGTTACTCCTGGATCCTTGAAGGTCAACACTACATCAATCAAAGAAAGTACTTGCCATAGTTACCAACTTTAAGAGACTGAAGACATTCATTTCGTAATAAAGATCGATAATACAATTGATAATTGTGAAGAAAGTGACAGCTATTATACAACAGTATCAGAGGATGCTTCAGTGGTTTTGATAAAAAAAACAAAACATTTACTCTACAAAATCAGTGAAAGATGTGTAAAACAGTAAATCAAAATTGTATGGACTTCAAAGGAAAATGATATAGAATGGATTGAATGTGACCAAGATGTTTTTGCAGAACTTTTTGGAAAAATGGGAGATTATTTAAAACTGCCTTTATTGTGGTTGGAAATCTTTTTATTCCAGTTAAATTTAAGTTTTACAAAAGTATTGATATCAATAAAAATGTCAGATTTTTTGTATAGGGGCTGGATTCTTTACAGTAGGTGTCTGTGACTTGTTTACAATAACTTTCAACAATAAATTCACAGCAAACAGTCCATTTATTTTAAAATAATGTATTAAAACAAGCCAAACATATATGCAAATGCTAGTCACACTATTGGTTATCACAGTTGTATCCAGTGCTTTAAAAAATTGTCTCTTTTTCATTAAAGTCCACACACACACTGGTTCAATTACTTTAGAACACAATTGGCATGGCAAATTCTTCTTCTCTTCTCTGTTATCATAACACAATCTGTGATAATTTCACTTTAAAAATTGTCACTATACAGTCTTTTTCTCTAAATTCACAATCACGCAGTCTAGACCTAACTAACTAAAGTAAAATTAGTAAATAAAATTAAGAAGGTCAACGTTTTAACTTAGAGTTTAGTGGTGTAAATTTTACAATGTTAAAAGAAGGTCAACGTTTTAACTTAGAGTTTAGTGGTGTAAATTTTACAATGTTAAAATATGCTTAGTACGTGTAACTTAGGCTTAAGTATATTTCAACTTACTGGTAGCTCGTAAAACAGGTAAATACACTGTTTTTATTAAAAAATACAGTCTAAAAACTAATTTATTATCTCTTCCTGTTCTAAGGATGAACTTGCTTACTTGAACTTAGATCCATTTAAATTCAACCTACTGTTATAGGTAGATTATGATATTGTTACGACAGCGGAAGTCACGTGACCCTGGTAACACGTCATGAGTTTCTAGAAGGATCATGAATGTTCCTGGAAACTTGTGTTTGCCAAACGCTCTCTATTTTTGTATATAAGCCCGGCAAATAAAGCGGAGATGAAGAGTGATGGCACACATAATTGCAGATAGACAGATAATTGAGTCAAGTGAGCGGTAGTAACCGTAAGAAAAGTGCGTGAATCGTTGTGTATTATAGCTGTGTTTAA
>NW_013670813.1:64891-66511 GCF_000517525.1 Limulus polyphemus | reverse complement strand
AAACTAGTTTTATTTAAGAAAGGACTTGTGTCGCTGAAGTTCCTCGTGAAGAATTTTTACGGGAAATTATCAAACAAGCAGACACGTAACAATATAAATCAGGCTAAATACAGTGTATTATTAACATCAGGTATACATCAAAGACTAGTTATTGTCACTTCTAATACAGTTCTGTTTCTAAGTTCTATATAATTAAAGATAAACTTTATTACTTTAGCGTGAAAACAAACTAGTGCTAAAAACTAATATAATTGGTTCTTAAACATTAGGCTTAACAGTAACAGTGTTGACAACAATAGGCTACTGGCATTTGATATTGAGTATTTATTTTCAGGTTATAAGTATAAATACAATGGCTAAGTCTAGTGTAGGAATTAAGCGTTCACAGTTCGGTGTAATGGGTGCAATGAGTTGGTTTTATTTGGGAACTCTGTACTTTTAAGGAAGCTAGTAATGAAGATGTACAATTTGAATGTATAGTTTGTAGGTTGGAAGAGAAGTTGGAGGCTATCATAATTAATGTAGAGGCAATAGATAAAGAGAAGTGTGGAATGTGGGAAATGGCAGCAGAATTTCAAGAGGAACTTAAGCTTTTACATACAAGGAATACTTCAGTTAATAATGACTTTCAGGAAGTCAGAAAGAGTACTATTAGGGCTAAAAGTAGTATTGGATTAAACTAGGACTAGATAGTGGTGAGGGCGAAGATAAACTAAATACACAAAGAACAAGAGGCAAAGAATAGTTTAGCATAGGAAATTAGTATAGAAGTAGTAATAAAGGTAGTATTAAAGAGAGGAGGGAGTGGCTTTATACATAAAATGTAAAATGCAAGTTACATCTTGTTGAAGTTGAGGATATGAAAGATAATAACAAGGAGATTGAATCCCTTTGGATATCTATTTGTGGATATCTAGGGAAAAGATTTTTAGTGGGAATTTGTTACAGACCATTAAACGATGCTGATGAAATTAGTGAGAAACTTTAGAATGGGATTAAGATTTCAGCTATTAAAGAAGTTATAACTATGTGTGATTTAATTTCAGGCATATAGATTGGGAAATGCTAGATTCAAACCATGAGGGAGAAAGGTTTTGGAAACTCTTCAAAATGACTTTCTTCACCAGTTAGTCAAGGAACCTACTAGAAATAATGCTATTTTAGATTTATTATTAACTTTAAATATAGAAATGATTGAGGGAATGGAAATTGGGGAATATCTGGGTGCAAGTGATCATTGCTCTATTAGGTTCAATGTTTTGCTGCTCGTGGAGATAAGGAATAATGATATTTAGGTAAGAAATTTCAAAAAAGCAAATTTGGAAGGAATGCGACAAGAATTATCTGTTGTGAATTTGGAAGCTGAGTTATTTGGAGACACTGGTCAAATGTGGAAACTTTTAAATATTTATGGTAAAATAATCCTTATAGAAAGAAAAAGGTAGCTGCAAGTAAAAAACCATAGTGGCTCATAAAGAATATAAGAGATAAAATTAATTTAAGAAATTTATATTTACTGGTATGACAGAAGCTTTATAAGATTATAGAAGATCAAGAAAGTTGGTGAAACAGGAAATTAGGACATCAAAAAGGATGTATGAGAAAAGATTGGCAGAAAAT
>NW_013670813.1:62340-64503 GCF_000517525.1 Limulus polyphemus | reverse complement strand
AGGTACCAGAGGATTGGAAGTTAGCTAATGTAACTCCTCTTTCAAGGGAGGTGATAAAAACTGTCCCAGTAATTATAGACCCATTAGTCTTACATCAGTTGTGGGAAAATGTTTGGAAAGTCTGTTAAAAGATGTGTTGCAAAGTCATTTAAAAAAGTTTAGAATTCTATTGAATAGTCAACATGGTTTCATTCAGGGAAAATCTTGCCTTACAAATCTTTTGACCTTCTTTGAAAAGTTCTGCTTATGTAGATGAGGATAAGAGTGTATATTTGGTATAATTGGATTTTCAGAAAACATTTGACAAGGGCCACATAAAAGGCTAGTAAAACAATATCTCTACAGGTGTGAGGGGATAAATTGGCAAATTGGATAGAATAGTTGCGGATAGAAGAAAGCTGAAGGTGGTTACCGATGGAGTTCAATCAAACTGGATTAATGCCACAATTGAGAAACCTCAGGGCTCAGCCTTGGGACCTTTGCTCTTTTTGATTTACATCAATAACAGAGATGAAGGAATGGTCAATAAATTACTTAAATTTGCAGATGATATTAAAATCTTGGGTGTTGCTAGCTGTGAAGAGGATATTGCTGATTTACAAAAGGGTTTAGATCATTTATTGAGTTAGGCAAATAAATCTTAAATGGGTCTTAATTATAATAAATGCAAGATAATGCATGTGGATTATCATAATTTGAATTATAAGTATAATTTGGATGGAAACAACCTTAACAGTGTCATGAAAGAAAGGGATCTTGGTGTAATAGTTGATCAGTCTCTAAAGCTATGCAAACAGTGTGCTGTTGCTAGTGGTAGGGCAAATAAGATTTTAGGTTGTATCTTCAGTAATATTGAATACAAGTCTAAAGAGGTTATAATTTCACTGTGTAGGTCACAGGTTAGGCCAGTTTTGAAATATTGTGTTCAGTCTTGGGTTCCTTACCTTACGAAAGACATTGAATTGTTGGAAAGGGTTTAGACTTTAGTGTTGGTAGTTATGCACAAAGCTACACAATGGGCTATCTGTGCTCTGCTCATTACAGGTATCGAAAACCTGGTTTCTAGCGTTTTAAGTCCGCAGACATATCGCTGTGCAACTGGGGGGGCAAAAAAAGGTTACTAGAATGGTGCCTGGTATGGAGGGGTTGTCGTACGAGGAGAGGTTGAAATCTCTGAGTTTGTTTTCTCTTGAATAAAGAAGAGTGTGGGGGGATCTGATTGAGGTGTTTAAGATTGTAAAGGGGTATTGATAGTGTTGATGCATCCTCTTCTTTTTTTCATACTTAACAGTGAGAATAGTAGAACTAGGAGACACAAGGGTAGGAGTCATCTTCAGCTAAGACAGTTTTATTTTTCTAACAGGATGGTTGGCCTTTGGAATGGATTGCCTTCAATGTTGTGGAGGAAGTATATTTAAGTTAGTTTAAGAGAAATCTTGAAAAATATATAAATGATACGGACTGGCTTTATGATTTTTTTAAGTTTATTTATTAATAATTTTAATTTAGAGGATGGGACAGTGAAGATGGATTAATAGGTTCCATGTTGTCTCGACCTACATTTTGTAAGTGTAATTATAGCCCAATAGAAGCCTAGAACGTTCCACACACATCAAGATATTATGATGCAGCAATATTCAATTAAAACAACGAGAAAAAATTAGAAGTTTCTAGTAAAATGATGCAATAATACAACAATTGGCACTCACAACGATTGAACTACACAACCTATTATTCATAAACAGATATGTTAACAAACCTGCAATAAACTATTGCTTCTAAAAATGACTTCTAACTACATATTGCATGAAAAGTGAAGCAGTCTGACAAAACTGTCTTGTATTGTTCTAACTACATATTGCATGAAAAGTGAAGCAGTCTGACAAAACTGTCTTGTATTGTTCTAACTACATATTGCATGAAAAGTGAAGCAGTCCCACAAAACTCCCTTGTATTGTTCTAACTACATATTGCATGAAAAGTGAAGCAGTCTGAAAAAATTGTCTTGTATTGTTCTAACTAAATATTGCATGAAAAGTGAAGCAGTCTCCCAAAACTGCCTTGTATTGTTCTAACTACATATTGCATGAAAAGTGAAGCAGTCTGACAAAATTGTCTTGTATTGTTCTAACTAAATATTGCATGAAAAGTGAAGCAGTCTCA
>NW_013670813.1:40175-62319 GCF_000517525.1 Limulus polyphemus | reverse complement strand
TATTGTTCTAACTAAATATTGTCATAGAAAGTAGAAGACAGTCTCACAAAACTGCCTTGTATTGTTCTAACTACATATTGCATGAAAAGTGAAGCAGTCCCCAAAACTCCCTTGTATTGTTCTAACTACATATTGCATGAAAAGTGAAGCAGTCTGAAAAAATTGTCTTGTATTGTTCTAACTACATATTGCATGAAAAGTGAAGCAGTCTCACAAAACTGCCTTGTATTGTTCTAACTACAAAAGTACTGATAAGAAGACAAGAAATCATTGAATTAAGAATGTTTGGAAACTCTTATTTGAGAGATAATGGAAGTCATCAAACTGCCAATGCTGTAATTAATCTAGTTATTGTATTTTTAAATTAGTAATATACATGAATAAACAATTTTGTCTTAATATATATGAAGATTTATTTTGTATTTCTTTGCACAATTCATATTCATTGATTGAATAATCATACTGGATGTACGTATAAATGTTAATACATCAAATTCCTTGAGAATGTCTTGGTATACTACTGTTTAATGAGAGCAAATTTTCAATACTTTTATTTATTTGTCACTGTTGAAAAGTCTCCTGGTGGGAAGGCAGTAGGTCTATAGATTTACAATGCTAACATCAAGATTCAATTCCACTTGGTGGACACAGTAGATAGCTGATGTGGCTTTGCAATAAAAATAAAACACACTCCCACATGCATTGTTGAATAATATTAAGATTAAAAATATGTATATATGACTTTAAACATACATATGATAAAGTAGTTTGTGTATTTTAACTATTCAATTCTAAATAATAAATACTGCTATTAAAGTACAAAAAAAACATATATCATGTAAAATTTTAAACCATATTGTCATTGGTAATGATGAAAAACAATTTTTGCAAAAACAAATACTATTTCTATTTATAAAATTTTCATTCTCCTGTCAAGGTTGAGTATTTCAATATACAATAATCTATAAATACAGTATTTATACTGAACACCAAACATGTTCAACATGAAAACAAATATGAATGGGTAATGATGAAAACTTGACTATAAGAGTACGTTTTGAAAAGATTATTTTCAACAAAAAAGTGGATTGGATGAAATGTACAAATCATTGTTGCAATTTTGTTAGTATTAAATTATAATATTAATACTCAGTATTTTTTAGCAGAATGTGACTTGAATGGTGTATCAGTACCTTTTAATGAATGGGCAGCAAAAATAAATAAGACATTATTCAAAAATCTCTTTCTCTGATAGGTAGAATGGTTTTATTCATGTAATTTGTTGTACATATTAAATATATATGTATTAAAACTATGATATTCTTGTAGCTTTATGGTTTTATAAATAATCTTCCAATTGTAAATAGTCAATTGTATGACTCCATAATTCCTTTGTCTGTGATGTATAGCAACATTTATCGATTGATGCAATGTCTTTTAGAAAAGAAGTGATTACCAAAATCGCTACTGGCTAAACATATAAACTATGTCTGTATTACGATAGATCTTTAAAACATTGCATTAAGCAAGTCTACTCAATTATATTCAAATGATAACTTTATTACATAAAAATGCAGTCAAAACTCGTACACAGTTCCCTAAATAGGACTTCTTCTGAAGGTATATAATACTTATCTATCAAAGGTATTAAAATATTATCTATATATTTAGGAAAACATGCAATATAACTTACCGAAATAGGAAATATATGCTCGTGACATGGATCTACTTCTGCTATGTATATATTATTCTGAACAGGATCAACTTCCACCAAACCTGCTACTGAAACAGCCAGTTGTTGAAAATCCTTTCGGACCACAGTATGATAGTAGGTATCGCTCGTGACACCCAAGATATTCTCACCAAATACAGAAATCACATATCGCACACCTGGTTGAAGCTATAAGTTAAGGTGAAACATATATATGTGAGTGTACCCTCTATAACAGAATAAAAAAAGTTCATCACAATATTAAAAACATGTTCATCTTTCTAACTTCTGTAAGTGAGGGTTATAACCAGTTTGTCCTCTAACGATGTTTACAGAACTAACACTCCACAGAAAACGAAACTTTATAATGGGAAAAGGTACTTACTTTCAGATAGTAACTTTTAGAACTTATAACAATAACTGTTAATTTCTGTCACATTATTTTATTTGCAGATTAATTAAATAAACAATGATATTATGAAAATTCTCTTATGGGTGTAAAACAAAGCACATTACTGACTGAACCTTATGGTAACACCAATGAAACGATAAAAAGATACTACAAACCTCTTGAAAACACGAGAGATCGTGGTGTTTGGAGGGTTGGGAATGACAGGAATTTGGGGTAATCGAGAAAAGTTATGGAAAGAAGTATTTGTTTGTTTGTTTTTAATTATGCACAAAGCTACACAAGGGCTATCTGTGCTTTGCCCACCACGTTGTAAGTCCGCAGACATGCCGCTGTGCCACTGGGGGCGGAAAGAAGTGAAGAAAGGTGAGAGCAAGGTGTATAGTCAGGAGGTAGTCTCGCTAAGTCTGAAAGTTTAATCAAATTTGATATAGAAAGTAAAATTGCTTGTTAAGTGTCTTAACTTTGTATTTTAGTTAAATAAAACTTACATAGTCTCACATCCTTCGAATGTTTGGTTGACAATACGTCTGTACAACACAAGTACTCCGTAGCAATGGATGTGTAAGTGACAGTTTCAGTACATATATCATTCAACACCGGGAACATGAAATATCAAAATCATTTAAGCTACAAAAAATGTTCCCTCAAGACAATTCTTAGCCCTCTAGTATACATTCGTTTTATGAATGACATTACTTTTCTGAAGTTAATATCTACATATGCATTCCAACACGTGGATGTCGCGTGACCTCTTTTTTAAGTCACTTCATTTCATGGCATGTAGCACTCAACTCTGAAAAGACAAAATCAATAACATTTCGTAGAAAAATTAATGTAAAACGAAAACGGCTACCGAAAGTTAAACCTAAAATAATGAGTGTATTACCCTCACAAAGTACTTTAACAAAATTAGCACCAATGTTTACCAAAAGAACAACTATCTCAGGATAATTGGAGGAAACTTAAGGTATGTCAATTCAATACCATGGTGATGATATTCAAATATTTTTTGTGTATATGTTAGTAGTTAACGAGATTAACACGCAACAGGGGTGGAGGAAGGGAAAAGATGATGTCTTAGACAGCAGAGAAGATGAAGTCATAGCTACACAAAGTGTCACCAGAGGGCGCATTGCTAAGCTGCCATGACGATGTCATCATAGAGTGCCTCAAAATGTCATCAATGTCTATATTTAAATATTGTTACATCTCCGTTTGTTTATTGATTTTCGGTAACTTCGATCTGACGAAACTTTAGCAACACAAGTCCTTACTTAATAAAACTGGTTTATTCTTTCCGAATACAACTTTACGATACACTCAACTTCAACAGTCGCGCTATAACAAACTATAGTTCACGTCTCACGAGCTCTACTTCAACAATACTTTCTCACTGCAGATCAATTACTCACTGTCTACACACACATTATTCATTATTTTACCGTCACGTTGTCACCCTCTTTTATATACCGGACTACCCTATATCTAGTAAATGCTAGAGCATTCGCTAAAGTACAGGATAGTTCTAGAAAGTAGAGGACGTAGAATAGTCACGTGATCTCGATGACGCAACAATATATTACAAGTAAAGCCATTATTTTAACAAAACAAGTATTACAACGCTGTTACACATGTCAATTTTTATCATGCATTATTTGAACAAGGAAAATATTGCAGTCAATAATTTATTTTACATACATTTACAATTAACTGTCACTTTATGCATAAAACACACCACTAATTCATTTGTTCTAAAGTTTTTGCATCTATATTTAATCATACTTTTGCTATTTCTAAAACTGCATAGTGTTACTATCTCATTTCACATACTGATATAAGTAAAATAATCTCCTATTTTAATGATATCAGCATTTTCTTACATACATTTTATAAAGGTGAATGGTGTTTCTATAGGCGGATAATGCTACTTAGGTTCTATACATGTATGATCTTACTAGACATATTTTGTGTTTTAGAAAGGTGGATGACTGCATACAGATTTCAACATATATTTATATATGTATATTAAATTACCTACGTTTTACAAAGGCTGATAGTGTTTATGTAGTTGGATGGTGTTACATTAGAAGATCTATAGAAGAATTATCTTACTAGGCATATTGCATGTAACATGTCATCAATGTGTAGATTTAATGAGACAACTATCATACCATATTATGCACACATAATATACATTATTCGATCTATTATACATTTATAAAATACTTCACTAATCCATTACTCTTCACTTCTATATCTAATCATGTGTTTTGCATTTCCTGATTTTTTCATTTCTATAAATTGTCCTGAAAATGACAAATATTTTCATGTTTCGTTTCATAAGTCACTAAAGTTTAAAGGATCTATGTAAATAACATATTCTATTGTTACCTCTTTGTCTAGAACTTCTTTCTTGCTGACTGCATACAGTGTATATTTTTGCATGGTCGCTTTCACCCTATTCCTGACATGAGTCACGCTTTTGATATTGAAGACCACTGACCAACTTGAATAATTTTGATTTTAGAAAATATTGTTACGACAGCGGAAGTCACGTGATGTTGATAACACGTCATGAGTTTCTAGAAGGATCATGACTGTTCCTGGAAACTCTAGTGTTTGCCAGACACCGTCTATTTTTGTATATAACCCCGGCAAATAAAGCGGAGATATGAATTGCAGATAGGGAGATACAGAGACAGATAATCAAGTCAAGTGAGCGGTAGTGACCGTAAGTAAAGTGCGTGAATCGTTGTGAATTATAGCATGTGTCTAAGTTAAAGTGACTGTGGAAATTAAGTGTATTGTAAAGTTGTATTGACAAAGAATAAACTAGTTTTATTTAAGAAAGGACTTGTATCGCTGAAGTTCTTCGGGAAGAATTTATACTGGAAATTAACAAACCACCAGAGATGTAACAATATACAGGACATAATATCATGTTTAGTAGGTTTTTAACATCTCTTTTTTCCTAAACAGATATCACTTTTGTTTGAATGTAGAAAACTCAATCTGACTCACAGTCTTACTAAAAGAATGGGGTCATCAAATGGCAGAAACAAATTGTGAAACAAAAGTTAAACAAGACAATTATAATATATTGTCACTATTTATATATTTACATTATATTTAATATTGAAAGAAAAGGTTTCAAACTCTACATAAATTTAATGTTCACCATACTTTAATTAAAGCTTTTGTATGTCACTGAATTCAAATGTCGATAAACATAGTTCTTTCACCTTACATAGTGATACAAAACACTAAATGTGTATTCCAGATATTTGATGGGATATTTTAGTTAAAGTATAATTCTTGTATACTTTCGATCCAATTAGACTCCACGATCTGACTATTCCCATTTCTACAAAAATGTGTTTAACAATTCAATAGAAGTCTCTGTGTTGATAAACTATCGTCAATATATATATATAAGTCAAGTCACAAACTCTAATTAAGACTGATGTTACACTCACTGAAACATTTATTAACAAAACTGTAAGATACACTACGCTTTATGTAAACGTCCTAGTTTATAAAATAGTGGATTACCTTTCATACAAATTATGTTCATGTTACTATTTGTTCATTTCAACTCAGTATATAAAGTGCAATTCTTGTATTCTAACAGTATTTTACAACAAAAGCATTTTATATAATCTCTTCAGTCAAAAGTTCAGACTGTGTCAGTCAGCTTAAAGTATTTATCAAATTGAAAGGTCGATTCAATTCTAATTTTAATACATATAATATATACTTAGACATAAACTACAACAACATGTGAAATGTATGAGATTTATGAATACATTTGTTAGGAACTTACTTTTAAGTAGTATACATTAAGTTAGTATATAGGTGTGTTGGGCTAAGGATTCTTTTACAGTAGATGTCTGTGACTTGTTGGTGATAAATTCAAAAAAATAAACGAACAGTACACACTCCACTTGTTTTTTCAAACAATATGTTCAAAACAAGTTAAACATATATACAAAAATTCTTTACATTTTGTATATGATAGTTGTATCGTAAATACTATACAGTTCTCTTTTTCTTATCAAAAGTCCACTTAGGCCAATTCAATTACTTTAGAATTCAGTTGACAAGACAAATTATTTTTCTCTATTTTTATCTTAAGCACTATCAGTGAATAATTCACTTATTCCTTTTCTTCTCTCTCTTTTTTATCATAACAGTATCAGCATATAATTCACTTGTGCTGTTATTGAGTTACTTCAGTTGTATCTTTAACTTTCGATACTCGTCTGCTTCTTCGTATTTAAGCATACTTACAGTAAACGTGTGCTCTTCGCATATAGGCCTACTTCCAAATAATCATCTACCTTTTTTTTTGGTCAAAGTCCACAGAGGCAGGTTCAATTGCTTTATAACACCCTATGACGTGACAAATTATTCTCCTAAAATGTCAGAAAACTGTTAATCTCACTTTCATCTATCAACCATTAGGTTATTCACTCATACGACAGCTAACTTTAAGTTTTTAACCTTTCTCAGACCAAAACTCTTTCACTTGGCTTTACTTTGGCTTTCTTCCCTCTCCCTGGTCTCCCAACTGGTTGCTGCTTTTTTATATCTGTCACTGAGGCATACTAGAAATCTCTGTAGCCTCAACATCAATAATTTACATACACAACTTCCAATAATCGTCTGCTTTTAACTCTCTTGTTATGAATAAAACTAAATGATCATGAAATATTAACTCACAAGGTTGATTAATTAACACAATCTACACTAAACAGTCTTTTATATTTGAAAACATTATATAAAACAATGAATTATATATGTATGTACTCGAATGATAACAGAGTTAGTTGTTTCAGAGTAGTGTTGACAATCTTGTTTACTAGTTCAGACATATCCTAAATTCTAATATCAAACAAACAGTCTAAAGTAAAGCCAAATCTGGGTCACAGTTCAAATATAAATACCTGTCTCTTTCCTCATTAATAATCAGACAGATGCAGCTCTACTACATGGAAGAACGAATGATGAATCAACCTATAAATGCAAGTATATCGTAACACGTATTTCCTTCCTTATAAATTAATATCTGTGTTTCTTTGGCATTATAAGTCGATAAATTGATGTAACAGTCACTCCCAGTAGGATAGGCATGATATGAATCACGTGGTTCTTCACGTTGTATAATAGCAGAGGAACCTAACTGTCGTTTTTTCTGTTTTAGTGGTTCTTCTTGACTACTGGATTTGTTCTTTTTTGCCATTCCATTAAAGTCAGCTGCATATATTTTCTTTTCAATACACTAAGATATAATATAGTATATAATTAGTAAAACACGGCAATGTTACTTAATAAGATAATGAATATAACTGAAAATAAAAATTGCTGTGTCAAAAAACACAATATGTTACAACAGACTTACATTTGAAGGTTGGTTCATCATTCTTTCTTAGATGTAATAGAACTGCATCAGTCTGATTATTAGTTACTTTTCAAGTACATCATTAGTATGGTGGTACTTATAGTAAGAATGGGCCAGATGTGCAATATATGCAATAGAAATTAATATTTTAAACACTTCAAACAGCATGTAAATAAAACTTTATAAAAATTCTACATACACTGTTGAGTAGTAAACAAACCAACTGCAGAGTAACAAGCCATCAAAGCACTTGAGAAAGTCAGAAGAGTAAAAACAAAAATTCCACAAAACCACAAATTTATCAATCTCATTATCTGACTGACTGATTCATGTTGTTGGAAAATTAAAGCTCTTGCCTGCCTTCATCTTATGCAAATCTAAATGCACATGATTCAATTACGCTATCTTCGTTAAAAGTGTTTTTCTTAGTTTTACTTATAACCTTGGTAATAACAATAACAATTTTGCAACATTACTAAAGAACTAACAATACACCAGTTGCTATATTCTATTATCATGAGCATTCTCTGTGAGTTTCAAAGTAACAACTCACCCTTACATCACGTGCCAGTGCATGATTGATCATGCACAAATGTCATGTGATTAGCCTGCAGCTGTATCACCTACATAAAAAAATAAAAAAACGTGGACTATGTACATTCTCTAGATCTGGGTTTTAACAATGATCTAACCTTTGAAAGTGAAGTTTTCATTTCTATACATTTGACTCAAGAGATCTGTGTCTCCTACATGATGACAAATGCTACCACTAGCAAAGTCTTACATGGCTTTGCTTGATTGCTCGGGACAGAAAATATGAATGATAAGTTGTATAATTTACCTTTGCATTGTTTTCAAACCAAGTGTGACCTATTGACGTCTAAGCTTGTACTTGAAAGAGTGCAATTTTTAAAACATACTTTTTCAATGAAACAAAATGAGAGAAAATGAGAAAATCTTACGTTGATAATCTTGAAGTTTTTGTCAGAGCAAAGAAAGTGTTACTGCAAGAATAGAGATGAGGCTAGAAACAGCAATGCTGAATAAGCAAAAATAAGCCTTAGCCACTAATTCGGACAAAGAAAAAGTTGCTATCGTGGCTAGATGGAAGAAATACTATAGCAAAGATATCAGCAAAAGCCAGAAAATGTCAAGAGATATCTATAAGAAAATCTAAGAGAAGGATAGGCCTAGAGTCCAGTCACTCTCAAATCTTACTACCAAAAAAAGCTATAAGACATTTTAAAATAAAAACATCAAGAAGTAGGGATGGAAGCACCAAAAAGTAAGGAAACAAGGTAGGAATGGGCAGAATAACATTACAACACTTGGTTGTTTTTAACATGGTGCAACCACAAAGTTGGTGTGGCCATCATTCTGCTCATTCCTACTTGATGTTTTACTTTGAACTTTGATCTAATTATGGACCTGATTTGCGTTTTATCAGTAACTAATCCTTTCTGAATAATCAATAAATTATAAAATTTCAAAAATCAGCAGTTTTGATACTATCATTTTGGTCCACTCCTTGACAGTCATATAGCTATAATGTTTCCTATAAGCAAAGTATAGTTATTCGAGCTTTTGTGAGTCTGACTCTCGACATCAAACATCCCCATTAGATGTCATGCATTTCGTTATGGTCACGTAATTTGATTACATACATGTATCTGTACTTGGCTGTTGAAACAAAGTTTACAACAGAGAAATTTAGCTATATATTTTCAAAGTTACAAAAAGCAGATGAAATAGGAATGGGTGGAACAATGGCTATACCCATTTTGAGGTTGCACTGTGTTAAAACCACCAGATGTTATAATGTTATGCCCCATTCATACCTTGTTTCCTTACTTTTGGTGTTCCCATTCCGTTTTCTATTTTTTTTTTTACTCCTGTACATACAAATATAACTCATTGCATTTTAATAGTTAATCTCAAGCATTTCCCGTATTGATGTCGTTTTTAAATCTAAGTAGTTATAACAAATATTAAAAGTATAACTGTAACGACCTTTCATTTTGAAAAGTATTCTGAGCCAACTGACAATGTCTGAACTTTTGACCAGTGTTTGGATACACTTTAATCTTACTGACTCTAGTATATAAAATGTCTTCATTGTGAAATACTGTTGAAATACAAGAATTGCACTCTGTCATTTATAAACTATATAAATCCTTACACACTCAGTTAAAATGATCATACAGTATATGGAAATAATTTGAATGAAAGCTAATCTACTATTTTATACATAAACAGTAGCGATTGTTGTTTTTTTTCAGTTAAGCACAAGGTTACATAATGGGCAATCTGTGCTCGACCCACTACGAGTATCGAAACCCAGTTCGCAGTGTTACAAGTTCACAGACATACCATTGAGCAACGTCAGGGCAAGTATTAGTGTATCTTGAAGTTTTGTTATTAAATGTTTCAGTGAGTGTGACATCAATCTTAATTAGTTTGTGGTTTTACATTGACACTAGCTTATCTATACAGAGTCTTGTATTAGATTATTAAACACATTTTTGTAGAAATGGGAAAAGTCAGTTCGTGGAGTCTAATTGGATAGAAAGTAAACAAGAATTGTACTCTAACTGAAATGTTCCATCAAATATCTGGAATACACATTTAGTGTTTTCTATCACTATGTAAGGTGAAAGAACTATGCTTATCGACTTTTAAATTCAGTGATATACAAAAGCTTTAGTTAAAGTATGGTGAACAATAAATTTATGTAGAAAATATATGATTATGTAGAGTTTGAACCATTTACTTTCAATATTAAATATAATGTAAATACATAAATAGTGATAATATATTATACTTGTCTTGTTTAACTTTTGTTTTCATAATTTGTTTCTGCCATTTGATGAACCTATTCTTTTAGTAAGACTGAGTCAGATAGAATGTTCTACATTTAAATGAAAGTGTTAACTGTTTTAATGAACACAAAAGGTCAAATGCTTTCTAAACTTGACATACTTGCTTTCAATATTTTCTAAAACCAAAGTTATGCATGTTGATCAGTGGTCTTCAATATGGAAGATACGACACATGTCAGGAATAGGCTGAAAAAGACCAAGCAAACGAATAGACTATATGCAGTCATCAAGAAACATGCTCTAGACAAAGAAGTAGGGCTCGGCATGGCCAGGTGGTTAGGGCGCTCGACTCGCAATCTGGGGGTCGCGGGTTCGAATCCCCATCACACCAAACATGCTCGCCTTTTCAGCGTGGGGGCATTATAATGTGACAGTCAATCCCACTATTCGTTGGTAAAAGAGTAGCCCAAGAGTTGGCGGTGGGTGGTGATGACTAGCTGCCTTCCCTCTAGTCTTACACTGCTAAATTAGGGACAGCTAGTGCAGATAGCCCTCGTGTAGCTTTGCGCGAAATTCCAAAACAAACAAACAATTGACTGCATTAAATGTCCCACGTTTCTTGCCTCTCCCAATCGGTGGCTCAACGGTAAACCTGAAGGTTTATAACGATAAAAATCACAAGTTTTGACCCCTACGTTGGGCACAGTGTATACTTGTAATAATAAATAAGCAAAAAAAAACAAACAAAGTTTTTAAGCATTTATACTTTCAAAAACGCTGAAGTAATATCACAGAATTCATCGTAAGAAGACGAAAACAAAGTATCACAAAGACTCAGTATAACCTAAGACTTTTAGCTCCTTTATCACGTATGAAATCTGTGACAGATATTAAAATTATTTTCGCTTTTTTTTACCATTATAAAAACCAAACATTGATTTTCTGGAATAAATTCACTGAAGTGCTTCGTGAGTATTATTATAAGAAGCACTTCAGACGTGTCAGTGATTTTTTTATTTTTTATTACTTCTAATCTTTGAAAAGTCTAAACTTAAAAAGTATTTCGTCTTGAAGGAGTTCAGATAAAATAACTCTCCGTGTGCAACCGACAGACTATTAAATGAAATATTTGAATAAAAGTCTGTGAGATAGCTTTCAGTAGCTGTGCACATTAAATCAGTTTATTTGTTTGTAATTAAGCACAAAGCTACACAATGGGCTACCTGTGCTCTAACCACCACATGTATCGAAACCCGGATTCTAGCGTTGTAAGTCTGCAGACATACCGCTGTTCCGCTGGGGGGGCATTAAATTAGTAAACTGTTTGGAATAATAAATTTAGAAAACTCTCTTTTTATTATTAAAACAATCCGAGACTAACAAATTAACGTTTAGGGTTAATTAGTAGGCAGCTATGAAGTTAATGAATAAAAACTCCAACCTTTGTGTGAAGGTAAACACCGGATTGTATCTTCAGACTGAAAGAATTCGTCTGTTGCTATTTACTACTAAATAAAAAAAATGTTTTGGGAGAAAAGCTCTTCTTATGACAAGAAAAAATAAGGTCAATCTACAGGGAAACGATTAAACTAATTATACGTTTAATCGTTATTCCAAATTTTTACATGTTTTATCATGCATAATATTCAATACTATTGATATTAAATATGCAAACGTTTTAATTAAATGTTATTTTACGTAAATATAATCGGGTCTTGCACAAGTATGGATTTTAGACCAGGGGTATAAAATTTGATATTTTTAACGGGAATTCAACTTCAATAAAGGAAAATTTGTAGCTTTTTTTTTCATCATAAGTTAAAAAGATTAAAGAATATACTGCTGTCATTCTTGTCAAAGTATGATGAATAAACCCAAAAGTATGTAACAGAATTTTTACAAAATATAATTGAATAACACACTAATTTTAAGCCATGGAAAAACTTTAATTGAAGTTGGTTCTTGCCTTAAATGAAAACTGCGGACGACAATTATCTCCCTGACAGTGTAAAGTATACTTCAAGTCTTGAGATATTTTTTATAACGCTAAATTATTAACAAACATACATTTTTTCACTGAGACGAAATGAAATGTTTAATACATATCTTATTGATAGCTGCTAAAATATATTTATTTAAGTAAGAGGATTTATAAAAATCGGTTTCAGTTTCTCTATTCAACTTTAGTAAAAAAATATATTTATTTGTTTATGAGCTGCATAATAGGACATACGTGCTGCACCCACTATTGTGATCGAACCCGGAATTTTAGAGTTATAAGCTCACAATCTTACCGCTGAGCCGCCATGACGTTGTTTATGAGAAGTACTTTAAATATGAAAAAGCGTCTGAGAAGTAAACGTGAAATGAAATTAACCAAATTCGCAAACCACAGCAATATTTCATATTACGTTTTCAAAGTTTATTTGAATCTGTCAGTTGATAAAAGTTTAGATAGTTAGGTTTTTATATCAAAAGCAAACAGGGTAGATGAGGACTAGATCATATCAAATTTGACCAAGTTTTGAAATTTTGGATCATAATGAATAAAGAGTTTGTTTGTTGAATTTCAGGCAAAGCTATTCGAAGACTATCTTTGGAAGCGGTAGACTAGAATGAAGGCAGCTAGCCAACATCACCAACCACCAACTGTTAGGATACTACCGGCACTTGTGTTTACATTTTTTAAAATTATAAGAAATAATTAAAAACAACGTTTTATATTTACACAATAAAAATTTTATTGAAGACCTTCCGGCTTCCACTTCAAAATATCGCTCTACACGTACATGTTTCGACGTGATCTATGTCATCCTCAGGAGTAACTTACAAGACTATTTTATACTTTCCCCCTTGTCGCATTACTTCAATGTAAGTTACTCCTGAGGATGACGTAGATCACGTTGAAACATGTACTTGTACAGAGATATTTTAAAGTGGAAGCCGTACGGCTTCAATAAAGTTTTTATTGTGTAAATATAAAACGTTGTTTTTAATTATTTATTATAATTTTTAAAATGTTAGGATACACTTTTACCAACGAATGGTGTGATTGCCAGTCACATTATAACGTCTCCACGGGTGAAAGGTCGAAAATATTCGGTGACTGGGTTGGGGCCGCAAGCCGCAAGTTGCGGTTCTGGTGCTCCAACCGCCAGGCCACATGAATAAAGCTGTACGAGAACTATCTGCGTTCTGGGGAATCGGACCGCGGATTTTTGCGTTGTAAGTCCGCAGACTGTCCGCTGAATCAACAGGGGACAATATGAATAAAGTTCTTAAATTTTGATATTTTTTTTAGTTAAGAAGATTTCGACACAACCAAGAATGTTTTTATTTTTGTACGAACTAAATACAATTCCGTATTCTAAGTTGTTTTTACATTCGAATTAACCCTAACAACAAAGTCACTAGCTGGCACACATTCCTCACAAATTCTTGATCCTGTTAATTAAGGGTTATTCCATTATACTTTTTACCCCTTTTTTATCCAAACGATAAATAAGAGAAAACCATTTCTATAAAAATAAGTTCAAACTTTCCAAGATGTACATCTCTCAAAACTTAAGTTTTAATACATAACAAACTATCGTTTTAAAAATTATCTTCTCTAGAAACTGTATCACTAGTTTCCATGAAGAAACCTCAAACTTCATTAACAATGCTTCCGAATGTTTTTCTTTAAACTTTGGAAATTTGCTTATAAATCTGAAGCCGAGGCTGATCTCCAAAGTTGTTAACTTTTCGATTCAAAAAGATATGTAGTCAATAATGTACTTTCTGTATGTCATGAATTGAATAAAGATTTCGTCTTGGGAGGATAGTGTTTGAATTCCGTCTTCTGTCTTAATTACACAGGTCCAAATCATCTTGTTTTTTAGGCATTTTTTTCATCTTATTTCCTTAAATTTCAAAGATATGCTCTTTTTTTCTTCTTTACACAATGCTACCCATTTCCTTATAAATTTTCTCCTTATCAGTTCGTTGGTAAAATTGATCCAGCACATAAAAATCTATTTCAACACATTCATCTTTTGACCCTCAGCTAACTCTGTCACGAATAACCTCAGCTTTCATAGGAACTGATTCAAAACGGAATTGTTTTCGGATATTCTACTCTTCAACAGAAAGACCAAAATCTATTTCACCACACTGAGAGCCTTTGTGTTAATCTTGTACGCCATAATTTTTCCATAAAAATACTCGTGTCTTCTGTAAAAAAAAAATATATATATATATATAATAATAATAATAAAATAAAAACTGAAGTATCGATACTTTCTGTTGGAGTTGATTATAATAACTGTTGCATTACCAATGTAGGTATAACCGGTCTTTAGTTTTGAAGTGCTAATCAGCGGTAAATCAGACAGCTAGCATCATCTGCCGCCACAAGAACTTTGAACTGAATAACGGTAATGACAGCCACTTTTTTAACGCGTCCGCAGTTGAAGGTGCGGAGTATGTTCAAGAGCATCGCATCTCGAACCTTGAATCCTTCGTTCCACAACCTCATAGGTTAGCCTATATGAAATAAAGATTAAATGTCAATACTTTAAAGTCAAAGTAAAGGGGGAAATTTTGTCTTGCTGACATACATTTTAGTGATCCTTGGATTGGTTTGGCTTAGTTCGCGCAAAGCTACGCGAGGGCTATCTGCGCTAGCCGTTCCTAATTTAGCAGTATAAGACTAAAGGGAAGGCAGCTAGTCATCACCACCCACCGCCAACTCTTGGGCTACTCTTTTATCAACGAATAGTGGGATTGACCGTCACATTATAACGCCCCCACGGCTGAAAGTTCGAGCATGTTTGGTGTGACGGGGATTCGAACCCGTGACCCTCAGATTGCGAGTCGAGCGCCCTAACAACCTGGCCATGCTGGGCCATGTTCCTTCGATAAACACATTTTGTAAATTACGTAAGAATACTTGAATATGTTTATCACGTTCTCGTTATAAAAATGCAAATAGGTATTTAAATTTATTTTATTTTATTTATTTTTTTGCTGTTAGGAGACGTTTTGAAAATTTTGAGAGGGCGGCGTGCAGAGAATATAAATACATTAGTACGTTTCGTTATTAGTTTCTCCTTTATTTGTCATTCACATATTATAGTTGAAGAATCGTCTTTGAACTTGTTGATTTAATAAGTTATATATTTGTTGGTTGTTGTCTAATATTAATATGAATTTTTATTTAAATTAATTTCAGAATATCTTATTTACTGCCTCCGCCCCGTGGCTCAGTAAGTAAGTCTCTCCGCTTACAACGCTAAAATTCGAGTTTCGATTTCCGCGATAGGGAGACAACAGATAGCCCAATGTATAACTTTGATCTTAATAAGAAACAAACAAAAAGTTAATTTAGTATTGTTTCATTTCTAATTCTGTTTCATCGCAAATTTGAAAGTACAAGTTTATTTAGTTCTATCACTACTATGTATATTTTTTTCTTGTAATTTAAGTATCTGCTCCAACGCCGGTTTTGTTGTTTTTCAAAAGGCTACTTTCGACCGATAAGTAGGATTTTCGACACAGATTTCGTCAGCCGTTCGAGAATAACATATCTGTTGATCATTCAAAATTAGCCCCCCAGTGGCACAGCGGTATGTCTGCGGACTTACAATGCTAGAATCCGGGTTTCGATACACGTGGTGGGCAGAGCACAGATAGCCCTCGTGTAGCTTTGTGCATAATTAAAAACAAAAACAAAAAACAAAACATTCAAAATTAAATCCACGTGTATCGAGAACTGTTCTGTATGGATTTGTACTAGCTATAGTCGACAATGATGGGTAATTTATTATTATTGCTTATTATATTTGGCGCTGTATCTTCCTTTTCTACAGCATTTTACAAATGAAGAAAATGCGATACCTATCTTTTAATTACTTCCTATACTGAACTACGAAAAATTGTTATGTACACAAATTAGAAACCAGTATTTTGTAGAACCAATAAAAAGACAGAATACCCACTCATTGAAATTGACTTTGTATAAAAGCACCTCATGTTCTAAGCTGAAAATAGCGGTCATGGGTGATAACGGTCTAAAAACATAATTAAGATCTACAGAAGAAACTTTAGTGTTACAAGAAATTGTTTGTTTTGTAAAGTGCAAAGATACACAATGGGTATCTGTGCTCTGCCCACCGAGGGTATCGAAACTCAATGTACTGCGTCTTAGGCCCTCAGACTAGCTGCTGAGCCATCGGAGGCGCCGATAAGAAATATTATGGCGAACTTTTACTAAATAATGAAAAACTTCGACACATAATTCTCTTACAATAATAATATTCTAAATATTCCATCGTAAAATTCCCCCCAATAATAAAATCTAAAAACCCCAAAGAATGATCTTAAATTGGCAAATGGTATTACTACAAATGGAAAAATACTTAACTTGTCGGACACCGAACTTAGAGATTATCACTTATCATATAAACGTATGCAAAATCTTAACCAAAGGATTTTAATCGAGACAAAAAGCAATAATACTTATTAAAGTACACAAAGAAGCACTAGAAAAGTCTTGGAAGGCAGCTGTTTGTGTCTCTGACCCTATAGTTGTCGATGTTGCTTCAATAGCAAAAAACTGTGCCAAGTCTGAAACTCCGTGTTGATAATGCCGTGACTAAAAATTAAATCAGTCACTAAGCTTTTTTTAGAAAGCAGACTTCTAGTCTGGTGGATGTTAATAGCTTACGTCTATGCATACTTGTGTCGCTAGATCCAACTTGACGTCTTACTAGAAAAATTATATCTAAAAATCCAAGATTTATATGAAATCTATTTTATTGAAACCATAATAAGCAGTTTCATTATAATTTCACCAAAGCTTAAAAAAATAAAATAATCTCATATTTTTTCCCACATATTTCATACGTAAGAATATCTTCTGCTAGGTATTTAGCTGTTTAAAATATATGCAGTAATTTTATGATTTTCGTAATATTTCTTATACGTATGGTCACGGTTTGAACGAATGAACTCACTTTATAATAATTGTTTGTTTTTTTTAATTTCGCGCAAAGCTACACGAGGGCTATCTGCGCTAGCCGACCCTAATTTAGCAGTGTAAGACTAGAAGGAGGGCAGCTAGTCATTACCACCCACCGCCAACTTTCGGGCTACTCTTTTACCAACGAATAGTGGGATTGACCGTCACATTATAACGCCCCCACGGCTGAAAGGGGCGAGCATGTTTGGTGTGAGAGGTATTCGAACCCGCGACCCTCAGATTGCGAGTCGAGTGCCTTATCCACCTGGCCCATTTTGTAATAAGTTTAAAACATTTAAATAAAAGTGTTATCAATAAAGACCTTTTAGCAAAATTCATTTACATTTGTTCTCTCAGATTTTATTTTCAAATTTGCAAAAAAAAACAACTTTAAATCCTTTTTAAAATGAAGCATTCAGTGTAAATCATATCCAATGTATATTTTAACTGATACAGTGTTTTTATGATAAATATGTTTTAATCTTGGCCAGATGTAATCCCTTTAAAATTGCAATGGAACAATTAAATTAAATGTCCACAAAATTAATATAAAATAAATAAGTGATTATGTTTATATATAAAGGTGGTGGAATTGTTTTGTGTTATCCTGCGTACTTTGGAACTCAATTTTCTTCATAAATAATATTAATGATTACACATCTTTCGTTATTCCAAAGACACTTAGTAACTGAAAAACGGTCCCGTGAAACTATGAAATAAATCAACGCCTGATACGAGTTATTTAATGAGCATTATGAGAAGTGTCTATAGAAAATAAAATCAAAACTTTTTACTATGCATATGTTTATAACTAGTAAATACTAGGATATATAAAGTTTTAATTCATTATCGAACTTGTTTATATAACGATTTATATCATTTTATCTACGAAAACTAATATTCGTTATAAGCATTCTATATCTAACAAATAATAAACATTTTTTTTTAGTCTTATGAGATTGTGATGCTCGCATAAGAACCTCACAAGCTAAAAATAATTAATAGTAAACAGTGCTACAAACTATTTCTAAATTGTATCTATGGATGAAAGTGCTAATAGAAGTAAAAGCTGGTAGAAATCGCTATTCGGAAGCCAGTACCGTAGGTTGTTTTGGTTGTTTGGTGTTTTATGGCAACTAAGATATGTGGGCCATGTGAAGAACTAAAGAAACTTAAAGTCAACGGTAGCTTAAATTGTCATTATCCCAAACTACCTCCT
The DNA here is from genome assembly GCF_000517525.1 of Limulus polyphemus. Lineage (NCBI taxonomy): Eukaryota > Metazoa > Arthropoda > Merostomata > Xiphosura > Limulidae > Limulus > Limulus polyphemus. Next base: position 43,757 of record NW_013670813.1, on the reverse strand, counting down.
GTTGGCAGAAAACAAAAATATCTGTTCCCATGGAAACTGTTCTCAAGTTTGTTATAAAGCGCACTTTCCCGAACCATTTGTTTTTGAGGAGAAAATAAATTTTCAGTTTTTAACAGAAGTGGGAATATTCACTTATTAACTAAGTCAAGAAGTTTCTATTTATTTTGAAGTAATATTTGTTCTATACCCAAATAAAAAAGCCCGCAATGAAAACAAAATGAAATTTAAGCATTGGAATAGGACACGTTTTAGGTTAACACAAGTAACAGTATATATAAGTATGTTACGTTGGTAGTGTCTTGAGAAAATGTTTTTGTAGGAATAAAGGTTAAAACGAAACACTTCATCTAGTGTTCATAATAAAAACACAGTGGTGACCGTATGAATATCAAGAGAATCAATTTGTCGCCATGCGGCTCTTGATGCGATACGCCAACACTAACAACATTGATAGGTAATATCAGATTGTTTGCAGTGTGCGTATACTTTGTTAACAGTTTGAATTTCCAAACTCTTGAGTTTTAGATAACTAATTAATTCCTCCTTCAGGTCACATGGGAATCATGGCTGCTACTTTTGCATTTGTCACGAAAAACTATCATTAAAAATATTGGTATTTCAGTTTTCTCGGGAAGGAGTAATTTTTGTTTTTGATTTACAATGAACTATTAAAACACTGCTGACAGAAGCTGGGATTGAATTAAAAATATCAGGCAGATTCTACACTGTTAAACCACGATTCAGAATCAGAGCTATCAGGAAGATCGCATAAGATAGCGCATAAAAAATACAGTAGTGACAAATAAAATATTTTATTATTTATTATTACTTTCACGATGTCAGAAAAACACGTAGGTTCAAGAAATCCTGATACAGGAGTATAATTTAGAAATATATCAGTCATGGTAGCATGAAGACCAAGGGTAACACTGGTGTAGCTTATTAATAAAAAAGGATTGTTTACACGTTATAGTAATAATAATAAGATGATAAAACCCTATAATAGGTTACAGGGTTTTTATCATCTTACGTTTTTAAAACAAACAAAATGTTTGATGAAACTATTGAATTTTTAAATAGAGCATGATCGCAAGGCTTAAACTAAAACTCCGGCTAGTAGCTTATAAAACTATTAATGTCTCTTTAACTAACTTATTAAACTGTTAATATCCTTTTAAGTTGTTTATTAAACTGTTAATATCCCTTTAAGTGATTTATTAAACTGTTAATATCCCTTTAAGTGGTTTATTGAACTGTTAATATCCCTTCAAGTGGTTTATTATACTGTTAATATCCCTTCAAGTGGTTTATTAAACTGTTAATATTAAATCTAATATTCAATTTAAAACTGCCATATATATTAAATTAACCGATGTTTCTTGATGTCTACTGTTCTGTGAAAGATTGGGTTATATAACACATTCTCAAACATGTCTCAGACAATATAATGTTTAGCATTAAATTTGTTCAGTAATAAATTTTACGAATGTATGAAAGATACTAAAGTGTACTTTATATAAAGTATGAAACTGTATCTATTCTATGTGTTAGTGGTATCTTTGAATGATTTTTCTTTGAGGCGGATAAGACAAATATAACTATTTTTGTCATATATTATTTCTAAAATCTTGCTAAAATCTCATCTCTGCATTGAAACAAAAGTATTAAACATTATTTAATCAAAATCTATTAGAATAATTAAGAGTCTTGGTTTTATTGTTTCAATTTTTATTCATTTATTGCTTGTGAGGTAGTCAAGTTGATATTTAATGGGGTGGGATTATTTTTATGCCCAGAACGGGACTTTCAGCTGTCATCCCAAAAGAGTAAATTCATCCCTCCAATAAAATATTTTTATGTTAAAATGCCTTTTTTTTTCTGGAATTTTTAGACATCTGATATTGTGAGCCCCGTTTTGCCTTGACACGACCTTTATTTTAGTGATTATTTTTGTCTCTCCTCAGCAAAAAAAAAAAACGCTTATAATGGGGCGCTTAATAATATTTTTAACTAGGTCTGTATGTTCAGTATAATCCATTCCATGTTTAATCCGGTACCTTGTTTTGTTTCTAGTGCTTGAATACCAGGCATACACACATTCAACACTAAATAATGTATTCTAAAGCATAAGATGCTACTCTTTAGATGGCTCAAAAATGGAGATTACAACAGCAGCATACAAAAAAGGCTCTTATATCATGAATAATACAGTAAAAACTTCAAGCAGAAGTTCTAAGCACTGTTCGTGGATTCAAGTCTGCATACTTTAACAAAGCACTTAAGGAACTAAAGGTTCATCAGAAATTATTGAGCTTTAACGTGATAAACATTGTCAACGAAATAAAAATATTTAGATTTTTTTCCTCGTCATTAGGTCATACTTGTAGGTGTAAACGTTAAAATAGATGCCGTTAAATTTCAGAAAATAAAATTAAAAACGTGAAATTTTTTGACTGCTAAAATAAAGGGTCAACATCTGATGTTTCAAGGTTTTGAGCCTGAACATGACAGACATTCTCAACGAAATAAAAATATTTAGATTTTTTCCCTCGTCATTAGGTCATACTGGTAGGTGTAAACGTTAAAATAAAAGTCGTGAAATTTCAGAAAAATAAAATCGTGAAATTTTTTTACCGCTAAAATAAAAGGTTAACATCTGATGTTTCAAGGTTTGCATGCTGTTTTGCTATTAATTTGCTATCCCCCCCTCACTGGAAATTTGAGAAATTTGATACCATGGATAGGAGTAACCAATATAAAGATTGGGCTGCATTAGATGGCTCTATTAAATGTATAACATGTGACAACATTACAAAGAATTTAATTACAATATAACGATTGGATAGCTGATTCTGAAGTATAGTTTAAGTTTATAATTAAAATTATATTCCTCATTAAAACTAGATTTTTAGATATAACTTGCCCCCCAGTGGCACAGCGGTATGTCTGCGGACTTACAACGCTAGAATCCGGGTTTCGATACCCGTGGTGGGCAGAGCACAGATAGCCCATTGTGTAGCTTTGTGCTTAATTACAAAACAAACAAAAACAAACAAACAGATATAACCTAGCAGTACAATAACAAAATTGATCTGAAAGAAACAGACAAATTTTGATTTTTTAACAGGCTTTTAGACCGTAAATATTAAGAAAAATCGTGTAACTGATGCCATTTTAACACTTATCTGAAGCTCTACTTTGTAAAAAATATCTTTTAAGCCTTTTTACATTTTGAACTTTTTAAGCTGAACAAACTGTTTTGTGGTAAATAATGTTTCTTAGTGTTCGCTGTCGTATTTTTTTTCTGTTGAAAATGTTTCTTTCCCGGAGTTTTTATTCTTCCTAAGGGGAAATTTTATGGTCGATATCCTCCTCTTATTGTTGTCACTTTGTTGATTCTCACTCAAGGACCCGGCATGGCCAGGTGGTTAGGGCACTCGACTTGCAATCTGAGGGTCGCGGGTTCGAATCCACGTCACACCAAACATGCTCGCCTATTCAGTCGTGGGGGCATTATAATGTGACGGTCAATCCCACTATTCATTGGTAAAAGAGAAGCCCAAGAGTTGGCGGTGGGTGGTC
>NW_013670813.1:37057-39111 GCF_000517525.1 Limulus polyphemus | reverse complement strand
TACACTGCTAAATTAGGGACGGCTAACGCAGATAGCCCTCGTGTAGCTTTGTGCGAAATTCAAAACAAACAAACAAAGAAGTAACAATAGTAAACATTATATACATAGATTCTTTAAACTTTTGTGACTTATAAAGCTAAACATGCAAATAACAATCCTTTTCAGGAAGTTATATAAATGAAAAATGTAAGGAAATGCTAAATGTATGATTAGATATAGAAGCAAAAAGTAATGAATTAATGAAGAATTTTATAGATGCATAATAGATCAGATAATAAATAATATGTGTGCATAATATAGTATAATAGTTGTCTCATTAAAATATTGGTTTTGCTTAGAACATATATTTAAATATACCTAATTAAAACGTACATAATCAAGCATATATATATATATATATATACACACACAAAAAATATATACTGAAATCTGTATGCAATCATGTAGGACTATTCACGTTTTTAGAATACACACAATACGCTTAGTAAGACCATCCGCCTATAGAAACTCAGTAACACCACCAGCCTGTGTAAAACAAATACAGATGAAAACCATAGAGTAACTGTCATAGGGCATATAATTAAATCTAGATATTGATGACATAATCACATGTTGAGGCAGTTTTGTAGAAACAAAAGTGTTGCTTGTTTTAGCCTCAGATGACACAAAGGGTCAAAAAACTTTCTAATCTTGTCATCAGATGGTATGTGTCAGCAATATGTTGAAATGGCCCACACTGTTTGTATGAGTGACCACGTGACAACCTTTGTGTTTCCTAACTAACAACAGTCTTAACATAAGACAGAGGTTTATATCAATGTCTACTGAAAAATAAAGTTCAGATTATAGGTTGTACTTTAAGACTGTAAAGTGTTAAAGTGCTTCAAGTGAATGGTAAGTGTTGCTGATTTAAATAGTTTCTATAATAGTAAAATAATTGGATAAACAGTAAGTCATTGACTTATTACATTTAGTTGTAGCAAAATGAATTTCAGATGGAAATACCTCTTGACAATTGTAATCCTTTAAACTTTAATGACTTATAAAGCTAAATATGAAAATAAGCGTCTTTTTCAGGATGGTAGGCAAATAAGGTAAAATACTGTTAATTAATCGATGATTCTAATAACTATGCTAACATTTTCGTTAGCAGCAGCATCTACTTATAGTAACATTATCCTCTAAAAAAAAGGATTTTAATCGATTTTAAAGTGGTTTCCTTGATATTTTATAGGTAAAACTTTCATTCTGTAGTATAAATTGAGGCTATTAGGGTCATATGGAACCCTCAAAATGATTTGTATCTCTGGATAATATTTTAATAATTATTTTACTTTTAAATAATTAAAACTTTACATTTTATAGTTCTTATTCCATAAAACTTATATTCCCATGACTCTGTTTAATTAAATAAAACTGATGGTGTTTGTTAGTATCTTTAAGTCTCACTACTGCATGGGGTTTCAATTCATCTATTTTGGTGTTTTGTTCATTTATAATATGTCGTGATACATTAAATGAATTAAATATTATATAATTATTGCTTCTCGTACTTCTGATGATAATATATTTTTCAAAAAGTTCTTTATTCAAGTGTTTAATTGAATTTTAATAGTTTTGTTCTAATCTACATTCACCAGTCTTTCTAACTGATGGTGATACTTCAGATGTTACCCAGTCAGTAAATGTTTCTGCTTAGTAAATTTTTTTATCTAAATTTGATTTGTATAGCTAATTCTCTTGAACAAAGATAGTATCAGATTTTGTGTTAAAGAGGCAAGTATCTAAATGATACTTCATTTTTTTAACATTTGTTTATTTTTACTATCAACATTGTCATAAATAGCTTGAGAGGGTTTTTTCATATTTCAGTACTTTAGATATGTTCTTGGATTAAAACCAAAGATAATTATTCTATCTAAGATGAAGTATACAGACTTGTTATTCAACATTAAATTATTATTTTGGATATCAAAAATCAGCCCCAGACAATGGCAAGCCCCTTACAGAGCCCGCAGCTAAACCCTAATGCAGACATATTCAGTCCCGTTAGA
>NW_013670813.1:25249-36196 GCF_000517525.1 Limulus polyphemus | reverse complement strand
CTTGTGTCGCTAAAGTTTTTTCGGGACGAGGTTACGGAAAGTTACTTAACAAACGGAGACGTAACAGACCTTTCTTTCTGTAAGAGGTAGTATTGATATTATCAAGGTGTGCTGTTTTAGCCCAACCTTTATATTTACTATCAACACTGTATTTATGTATGATTTTTTTTCCATTAGTGGATGGATCCAAGTAAATGTTTTAAACCATCATAACATTCTATAGGTTTCAGCATTGCATAATATTTATGTTCCATATTTTTTCGTTGTTATTCGATTAATTAATTAGCTTTTATGTAATTTTCAACTTGTAAATATACAGAGATCTTTTTTAGCAAATAATCTATTTGTTTACCTTTGTAAAAGAGAACAAAATGATGAAATGTGTCCCTTATTGGTGGCAATTATATCAACTTATCAAAGTAAATTATTCTATAATTTACTTTAGAATAAGGTTTTGTACATTATCACCAACTGCCCATTTTGAAAACATACAACAGAACTCCAGTATCTTCTATTCCACATCCTTTCACTTTCCATGCTACATTATCATTTTCATCATCACTTATAATTTTTCAAAACTCGTTCAAATGATTGCTTTTGGTGTGGGGTCTTCAATACTTCTATTCCTATGTGGATATGCAAAGTATCTCTGTACAATCCGAGCAAAATTGTTTGTGATAGATAAATCTTTCTAAGCAGAACAATGATTGAGCTGCAGTGTTGTAAACTAAAGGATTCATACAGAAGAGTAACTCACTCAACCAAGATAGGTGTAACTTACAAAGGAGGAGAGAAGATACCGTCTGGCATGAAGTGAGTGACAAGAGGATTTGAATCAGGGTGAGCACTGAGTACAATTCACCTCAGAAAGTCCGTACCATATTTTAATATGTTTTTATATTTATCTATATGGTTCTATACTTGAGAAAAGTTAGACAAAAAGTGTGATCTAATAAAACCGTTTTGTGTAGAAAATGAAAATTTAAGAAACCAATATCAATTAAAGCTCCAAAATAGGTTTAAACCTGCATTAGTCTTCTGTAAAAAATTTCCATACTCACTCTTCTGGGGTACAAGTGGACCCCATCATGAAACAATTAAGTAAAAATACTTAAATAATAATATACTATCATTTTAGAAACAAGAAAAAGTAACACTCAAATTCTTTTCCTTTATTAATCAATAAACGAACACTGAATGTTACAACTTGTTTCTTTTTTACCACCTAAACTAAGCATAACAATTCAACACAAACTAGTGAATACTGAAATTAATGAAAACAACAAATGTGTATGTGCTTCTATCGTCAACACCGATTTTTACAAAATATTTGAGGTCAATGAAGCAAAGTTAAAGTATTATCAAACTATAGAAAATATAGGAGAGGAAAAGCAGCGAAGAGAAGTTCTGAAATCATTATTAAAAGAATAAGAGGCACATTGAAAGCAATATAGATATCACAGGACACCTGGAAACAAATTGATCAAGGAAAAGTCATACAAAAGGCAAGAGTCCAAGCCAGCATAGGATAAAAAAGTGAAAAAAGAAGAAGAAAGGACAAGCAAAACTTGTTGGAAAGGAAACTGTCTGAAGCAGAAAAAGCAACATTGAAAAATGACACAAGAACAACCTTCAGGATAATAAACCAATTGGCTTGGTGAGAGAAATATACCTATCAAAGACAAAAGAATGAATATAATAGAAATGGAAGAAGAAAGCACACAACAATAGGTTGAATATTTGAAAGAGTTATTGAATCATCAAAACAACGTTGTTGAGGAACCAATGTTGTTGCCAATAATGAGGAAGACGATGTAGTATAAATACTGGTAGAATAACAGACGAAGAAATAGTGAAAGTTATTCAAAAATGGAATAACAACAAAGCACCCGAAATAAATTAGATACATTCATAAATACTTAAAGAAGGTGAAGAAGGGTTAAAAAATGGTTTACAAAAGTTTGTAATACAATATGGGAGGAGGAATTAATGCTGAAAGACTAGAATATCGGTCCTGAAACATTCGATCATTGTGTCCTATGTATAGGAGCATTCACAGTATAACACCAACAATTATTCTGAAAAGTCTTACCATCTCCACAGGAATTTCCACAAAGTTCGTCTTATGGTGCAGAAAGTCATGAATGGCTGATAAATTCACTAAGATATAAAATCAAACAACTAATTATAATTATATAAAAGGATTATTCTTCAAAAGCAAGATTTTATATACCCAAATGTTGATAAAAACATACTTTAATAACTATTACATAGTAATAAAAATCTAAACTGTTAAGATTTCTTGCATTAAGTTATATCTTTGTATCTTAATATAAGGCAAGTATTTACAACAGTGATTTCCTCTCAAGGTAGGTCTAATTTTATATTGTAAAAACAGTAATAAAAGAACTGAAACAATGCTGTTTTTTCCAGAAAGCTCATTAAAACATGACAATTTATTATGATACTAATGTATTTTTTACAATAAGCACTTCAATAACAAACTTTCCAATAATTGACTATTCTTCTTCTTCTTCTTCTTAAAGTGCTGAATAAATCCTATGAAAAATGGAACGAAAATTATAAAGATTTAAAATTACTACAACTGAAAGTTCATAACCTCATGGTAAATTTATGGGCCTTTTTTCTACCTTCAAATCTACCTTACTTCAAGTAATAATAAAAATTAAAGGGTAATTAAAACTCGTACTTGCTGGTTTGGACGTTACAGACCAAGAGTACTTCAGTCCAAATGCTCCTCCACCTATAATCTGTGAAATTCGTAACCGAACCACTCCTGTACAAACATGTTGAGGCCCATGTAAGAAGAATTTTGGTTTTATCTGAAAATCAAATGTCTAAATTATGCTTCTGCATCTTAAACTGTAGATTCTTCTTTTGTTATTGTTTCTGAAACACAATTTTTCACAGCATATATAAAAATAAGCAAATTATTCACATGTTAACTGACATAACACGTAACCCGGTGGTTCACAAGAAAATCATAGGGCCTAGAAGGCTACAAATTGAGTTTCAATACACACAGTAGTTACAGCACAGATAGTCTATTGTGCAGCTTTGTTTTTAATATCAAACAAACAGATCCTGATGCTAATTTGATTGATTTTTACTATCACTACTATTCACCTACTTAAAGTTTCTATGCTATTCCTTGCTCAATCTACATTAGTAAGTTTAAAATAAGTGGCTATTACATGATTATTCAATACTTTATTTTGTTACAAATGTTGAAATAAATTAATTTTATCTCTTTAGTATGGCATATACACGTTTTGTTCGTCAATATCTTTTATTAATTAACTTGAAATTGGCATAATTCGATGACTCTGAATGGAAGAATAAGTAACTGTGACAGATTTACTAATACTGTTGCGTCTCTGCTTGTTTGATAATTTCCCGTAAAATTTATTTCCGAGAAACTTCAGCGAAACGAGATCTTTTTTTATTACAACTAGTTTATTCTTTCTCGATACAACTTTGTAATTCAAGAATTTCCATGGTCACGTTAACTTAAACACATGCTATAATTCAAAACGATTCAAGCACTTTACTTACGGTCACTACCGCTCACTTGACTCAATTATCTGTCTCTATATTTCTCGCTTCAATCTGCTATTATTATCTCTGCTTTATTTGCCGAGCTTATATATTAAAATAGAGGGCATCTGGCAAACACTCGAACCTTAATGATCCTTCTAGAAACTCATTACGTGTTACCAGAGTCACGTGACTTCCGCTGTCGTAACAATATTAAGGAAGTTCCAGACTAGAAAGAAGACTTTATATTGTTTGTAGCTATGTAAAACTTTTGTATATAAATCATTCTGTGTAAAAACTATTTGTAATAACCATTATTGTAAATTGTATTATTGTTTGGATATTAAAATATATTTGTATTAAAAAAAACTGTGTGTATCAATCTTGTTGGCAAATATCATAAATTGGATATGTATCGGCATTTATTTAACTACTAAATCTAAATTACAATAGCCTATTTGAAATTGTACTACGTAACATAACATATACATTGGATTTTCAATAAAAATAATGGTAAGTAAATATTTAAAACTCGTTCTTTGGGAAGAACCTTTGTTATACCCTTGAAGTAAAGATACATGAAATTTTAGTACGTTGGATAAAGATAAAGCTAGTACAGAACTTTATACAAAGTGTTTCTTTGCTACAAAATTATGCATTCCCAGTGTATCTAAAATGATATATTTTGGAAGTTATTAAGTTTTTTTTTGCATTTACAGAATCACACAACCATACCTGCCATTTAAATGTATTTTAGTTAATTGTTCTCAATTTTTGTGCTAATTCATTGATCCTTATTATTGTTCATCCACTTAGACTGTACATGTTGTTCGTTATACAAAATAGCTGTTCAAACTTAATAATACTACACTATCATATAAGTACTTAATACTGGATTTAGTAACAGTGAAAACCCATAAAGCATGAAATGTAAATTACCATTCTTTCAGGAAAGTTTACATGAATCAATCCTTCTACTTCATCACTGAAACTGTCCTGGGAACAAAAAGTTCGAATTCCATTGTGATGGGCAAAAGTCAGTGTCATATTTAGACTTAGTTTTACAGTAGATTGGAGATAAAGAAACAGAGCATTGACAGAGTTCCAGCATGAAAAATCTGAAGAGGAAATATTTATATATCTAATTAAACTGGACAAAAAATGAACTTAATAAATTAAAGAAGCCAATATAAAATGAAGTATGCACTACATATATACTATTTTCATAGCCATAGACTACAGTGATTCATTGAATCTTACAAATAATTTATACTTTCATTGTATATATTTACATTTCATTTGATAAACTCAAAAGTGACTAACAGCAGTATTAATTGAATTAATATTTTGCATTAATGATAACAGAGAATTATTGTTAATCTCAATAATAGGTTCATCATTCCCTCTCAAAAAGTAGCTTAATTTTATGATGTTCAAACTAAAGAACAAAGGTCAGACAAATATGTATCTAGCTAAGCCTTTTACGATAAACTTAAGAGACAAAAAGTAAAAACATAAATTAACAAAGTTGCTAAAATATAAACGAGATGGACAGTTTTATATTTATCTAAATGTACTTGAAAATTAATATATACCAACAGCGTTATCAAAGTTGGTCTCCCTAAGGAATGTATAAAAATTGTGTCATGAGTTTTACTTAAGAACATTACCCAGTTAGATAATATATAGGATTTACTACTAATTCTCATGTTTTAATTTCAAGTAAGGAGTTAGTTTATATTTTGTTTTCCTACTTAGAGTGTCACAATGTGTTCCATTACAGGCTTAGTACAACATTATTATGTGTTGGTTATAGTTCTATTGTTTGGTTGTAATTACAATTAACAGTTACTAAGTGTTGAATTTCAAATACAAGTACAGAATTATCACTAAAGTGAGTAGTTTAGTTTAATTTTAGTATGTATTCAGGAATTTGTCTGAAACAATGACTGTCTAATGGTAACATCACTCCCAGCATTGACCACTTTGAGCCTAGCTGTGTGCTGTATCAATCTCTGATATTGGATTAACTGCTGACACAACTTACATCTGCAAGATCTATCAGATACTGACGTACATAGTGGGTAGATTGACAAATCATCACACAGAGATAACACACTCTGTTACTAGAGGGTAGTAAAATATTGAGGTGCGTAGTTTTTTTTAGCCATAAACATTGAGCTGTTAAATGACCCCTATTGAAAGGTGAACCAGACTCCACTGGTTTCAAATTATGATAGCTTATTACACTAACATTGGGATCAGTGGAGGAAAGTATTGCCTTGACAAGCTCTCTGATTTCTGTGATATCATACTTTTTTTATAGTCTAAACTCTTACATCTGATGAGTTTACTTTCATGGCTTTAACGTCATGCCAAATGCTTATGCAGAGGCTTAGATAACCACTACAGCATCGTTACTGATATTATTATTCTGGGTTCTCAGTGGAACAATTACAGTTGCAAGTTATAAGCTATCTAGAAGGTTCACCTTAAATTACTTATACAAATCTAAAATACCAATGCATGTGTGAAACGTAACACAACGCATCCATTCATATGTTCATAGAAGTGTTATCAGACAGGAACCTGCAGCCACAAGTATCACGTGTGTGTGCGTGTTACACTTTGTATTTTACAGACACTCCACAGTACAGACAAAACCTTATAGTACTAAACTCTATTGAAATAAAAATAATTTCTCACAGTAAATCTGAAAGATACATCTGTATATTCCTACTTTTTCTTTATACCATCTGAAATAGAAGAAATATCGTCTGCGATGATCAACTTACGTATGATGTGCACGTGAAGACAGTGGTATAAAATAATCTGAACAAGGATGTCGAGCAGTTTTTGTGTCCTCGGTCATCTATCTATCATTAAGCCAACTTAAATTAACAACTTCCACACAAGAAGCCCCTATGATATATAATGATGAGAATGATTAAATCTAGAAATCAAACAATTTGTTTGTTTGTTTGAAGCTAAGCACAAAGCTACACAATGGGCTATCTGTGGTCTGCCCACCACGGGTATCGAAACCCGGTTTCTAGCGGTGTAAGTCCGCAAACATACCACTGTGCCAATGGGGGGGGGGGTGAAATCAAGCAGTCAAACCCACAGTTAATATATACAGATAAGGCATGAACCAGTTTGGGAAGAGGAGGCAAGTATTGCATGGAATACAGGCTATGCTATCTACAGGCATTCAACTTCCAAATACAGTATGCAGCAAGACCAATCTCACAAGAACTACATTTTCGTACTTCTACAAGCTTTCGGCTGGCACATAAACAAAAAAATAAGTAATGTCAGCCATTTATCGTGACGAAAACAAAGTCGGAACCTTCGTGCATAGACACAGAAACCCAATGAGTACAGCTTAGTTAAGGTATGCATGTCATGACATTTTACATAGTTATATCCAAAATTTACTAATCAAATAAACTTGGCTCCAAAACGTAGGTTACGATTCAATTTTTTTATATTAATAAAGTTTAATTTCTTAATTTTAAAAGGAACTATTTTTATCCCCTTTTATCTTTATATGCCTTTCAATATAATCATATAATCACTTGTATGTGTCTGATGCACAAGTTTATAACCAATAACAGTAGAAGCTTCTTCTCTACACAAATCTTACGATTTTTTCTTTGTTGTTTAGAAGGAAACTCAAAGTCAACGGAATTCATAGCTTTTGTATCTATCTAATCTTGTTATCTGAGCAGTTAAGGCATTCGTTTAATATATTTATAGCTTATATAGGAAGTCAGATAACTTATTGTAGTTTTGAGACATTATTCTAGTGACTGATATATAATTTGTGCTCTGAAATATTTGAAAGCTAATTAAACTTTATTTGGGCAACCAACTATGTGTAAAAGTGAGGCCTAGCACAATCATGCCTGCAAGAGCAGAGATCATGCAGGTTCGCAAACTATGATCTTGGTGTTTAAAAGAAACGACGAGTGCAAATTGTTGCTTTTCATAAATGGATAAGCCTGTTTTCTGGTACAAAGTCCACTGATAAAATCATAAAAGTAAAAGAAAACTGATGTGAAAAGGTTAAGAGTTCAAAGTGTAAATATAAGTAATTTGAATTTCAAGAGACAACTGAGCATTCAAATAAGAAGAAAAATGTACTGATGATATTATTTCAGAGTAGTCAATTTTAAATTTCACTAAAGTTAAAGTTTGATTGTTTGGTATTAAGCACAAAGCTGCACAATGGGCTATCTTTACTGTGCCCACAACAAGTATTAAAAACAGATTTTTCTTTAACCACTGATCCACTATCGGGTTAGAGTTAGGGTAGAGAAAATAAAATATAAAATATATAGTTTTACCGAAAAAAAGCTTTTGCTATTTACTAAAGAGATTCTAGAGCCAACATAAATGAAATATCAAAACTCTAAGAAGAAGGTAAGTATTTTCATTCTTAACATGAAAATTACTTTTCACTCAAACTGGCTGAGTAAAGGCTTCACAAATACAAAAAAAATATTTAGTAAAATGCTTTATTAAAAAAAGCTGATTTTTTGTGTACAACAGACCTGTAATGCTTACCAAATGCGTGCCAAATTTCATTATTATATACTTAGTACATATAAAGTTATAGTATGTACAGTTTCATGATTACGGTCAAATTGTCTTCACTATATTAAAAAGAGCATCAACACATACACACAAAAATTCAAAAGGAAACAGAGTTCATAACGACATCTGCTTATCAAAAGGTTAGCCACTCCATCCTGGGTTATGCACTACTATTTATCAGTATGAGTGCTACAAAGCTAGGTAAGATTCAGAAGATACAAAATACCTTGTTTAGAATGGTCATGTTATGTACTTCAGTTACCCCATTTCAACTGTATTACACTTTAAAAGTCTTAGAAACATTGCAGTGCACCAACAGCAATTACAAGAAATATTATTCACAAGGATCTTGCAGTCGTGATACGCAACATATCATGTCTTCTACTTACTTTAGCTATATAGGAATTTAAAAAAATCGTTTATTTAGTTTCTGTGTAGTTTTCAGCATGAGTATATTATTCAGAAAGTCATTAAGAATGACTTGTTCTTGTTGCTTTGCTCTTTATAGCAGATAATGTCAATTTTGCTAAAATATTGAAGTAATATAGAGCATTCAGGATTAAAGGATTAACGACTGTAATATCATTTGTTGGTCAAATAGATATTATCTTTATGTTACAGCTGCCCAATACATTCAGAGAATAAGTTATAATTATAATATGAATCTAAGTTTCAAATGGACAGCAACTGCCTGTTGTAGAAACCTACAAGTGTAGAGGACGACGGACGTTTTGAAAGTCTTCCGCCTTTTGTCTTCATGTCAGTGCATGTTTGTGTTTATTTCTGGCAGTTATTTTGATTTTAAAATAATTATTCCCAAGGAAATAATCACTAATCAGGGGTGTTCGAAGATTAAGCAATCTTTCTTCACCCCGCGCGTGGCCTAGGAATATGGGCTTAAATTGAGAAACAGGAAATTAATGCAGACAAGCTATGTAAATTTAAAAAGGTAAACGTAAAAGTCAAAAGTAGAAAGTAAAGAGTAAAGAGCAGAGTAAACTAAACTAAATGGCCGATATCGGACAGATGGTCCATTAGGGCAGCGGATATCTATAAATCCTATGCTAAGAATTTAATTTGGGGGGAAATGGGAGTACGCCGAAAAAACCCACTTTCACTGGTAAAGACCAATCCGTTACCAGTGCCTGGTTAGCAAGAAGAAGTAAGTTGGGAAGACAAAGTGAAGTCCAGTGCTGGGGGTTGATTAAATCTTAAAAGAATTGTGAAGTCTCCTGATGTTTGCCAGGGCTACTGGGGTACAGATTCAGGTTCCGGTATGGTTGGGGTGGCATGAGGTCGTTGTTGTCACTGGTAAGTGGGTGGAGGGCACAGAAAGGTTCATCGTTACCCGTGGTCGGGAAAGGTGTTGATTATGAGAGCGTTGGATGAATATGACGGCGAGGGTGTAGAAAGTGGCATGGGGCTGAGAGGCGGGTTGCAGGTTTGTTGAGAAGCATCGTTGCTTACTGGAAAGACTGGTGGCTGGGTCTGGGTGCCTTTTTTCTTATTGTAGTGGTGGTTTGGTTCATCTTCGCTTATGTTTCTATCATAGGTGTAGGCGGAGTTTGAGTTGCTTGGTCAGATTTGGTGGCAGTTGCAATTTGGATTACGTGAAACGTGGGCTTGGGGGATGGGCTGAGAAAGGTAGGGGTGGGTGAAGCATTTGGTATGGGTTTTCTGCTTTGAAGTGATACTAATCAAGATAGCAGCTGTGGGTGAGAATAGAAAATGGAGGGTGAACCTGTTTTCTTTGATGAGATATGGTGGACTGCATGGATTGTAGAGTTGGTTGTAGTTTCGAAGGCTCAGTGAATTTCCTCTGGCATAAAGGATAAATGGACGTTTCTGAGAAATATTGTGTGGAGACTGGGATTGCTTGTAGAAGGTTGGCAAGTGACAAGTGGGTTTGAAGACCTAGGGTGGCAAAGGTAGCGGAAGTCTTCGAGTGTCTTGGGCTGTATACCTCCCTTGCGTAGATAACGGGTGCACTCAGGGAATACTCGGGCTTGGGGCTTGTAGCGGCAGATGAAGTTGGCTGTGTCCCGCAGCGAGAAATCCAGCAGTAGTCCGGTAGTCCATTGATAATTAATGGCGGCGTAAGGTAGTAGACAGACTGCATACTATCATGTATCAGGGTCGATAGCTCACGAGAGGATGATCGTGATTCTGACGTGACCCGAATGAATGATGTCAGTTTGTGTGTGGTGTAGTTTGGTCTTTATAGTGTTCTAGTGGGGTGTGAAGAGCGTGTTATGATTGGTTGGTTAAAACACGTTTCTAATTGGAGGAGAGACTTCCTGTAGCCTTAACCAATGGTAGCCACAGTTTACTCACCTCTAATCCTGAATCTCTGTTTAGTGAAGGTTTGCTTGTGTTAATGTAAAACGATTGATTAATTTTTCTTGTCTTCCAAAATGCGTCTGTGTCGATGATTCTAGATTTTTCCCATTCTATGTTGTGTCCAGTTGACATGGCGTGTTTT
Organism: Limulus polyphemus; assembly: GCF_000517525.1. Classification (NCBI taxonomy): domain Eukaryota; kingdom Metazoa; phylum Arthropoda; class Merostomata; order Xiphosura; family Limulidae; genus Limulus; species Limulus polyphemus. Next base: position 25,557 of record NW_013670813.1, on the reverse strand, counting down.
GCAGTGGCTGAATTTTGTGTTTTCATTAGTCTTGTGATGTCTTTATCTTCCTTTATTGTTGTCATGAGTCTTCTTCTCATTTCTCCAATGTATGTTTTGTTTCAGGAACACGCAATTTCATAAATGACGTTTTTCTGTTTATTGTTGGTAGGTTTCTGTTTGTTTTTCACAAGAATCGATCTTAGTGTTTTATAAGGTTTCCACCGAATGTGTATGTTGAATTTCTTAGCTTTTCGTTGAGTTTTTCACTGACATTTTTCAGGTATGGGAGATATATGGTTGTAATGGTAGTGGTTTATTTACTTTTC
>NW_013670813.1:20740-25147 GCF_000517525.1 Limulus polyphemus | reverse complement strand
GTTTTGTTTCAGGAACACGCAATTTCATAAATGACGTTTTTCTGTTTATTGTTGGTAGGTTTCTGTTTGTTTTTCACAAGAATCGATCTTAGTGTTTTATAAGGTTTCCACCGTATGTCTATGTTGAATTTCTTAGCTTTTCGTTGAGTTTTTCACTGACATTTTTCAGGTATGGGAGATATATGGTTGTAATGGTAGTGGTTTATTTACTTTTCTTTTCTGTTGTGGTCTTCTTCAGGGGGTTTTTGATGAAGGAAGAGATGTAACCATTCTGTTTAAAACACTGTATGATGTTTTGGCATTCTGTTTCGATGGATGTGTTATAGTAAATGTTTTCTGCACTCTTGTTTAGGCACTGGATTATACCATGTTTTATCGAGTTTGGATGATAGGACTGGAAGTGTAGGTTCGTGTGGGTGGGTTTTCTGTATACAGTTGTGGTGATTTTTTCCTCTTGTCTGCTGATCACTATGTCAAGAAATGATAAGCAATTTTGTTCCTCAATTTCCATGGTGAAGTGAATATTCTTGTCTATGGAATTAAGGTTTTCACGACTGTGGGGCCAGATAACAAAAGTGTCGTCAACATAACGTCTTTAGAAACTTGGTTTTAAAGGTGTGGATAGGAGGGCTATTTCTTCAAAGTCTTCCATGAAAATGTCTGCTAAGATTGGGGAAAGTGGTGATCCCATGGCTAGACCATCTGTTTGTTCGTAGAATTCTTTATTGTATTGTAAATAAGTTGATTGTAGGCAAATAGTCGTTTAGTTCCATGATGACGTCTATCTTCATGTCAGTTCTACGTGGTAGAGAGTTGTCATTCAGCAGTCGTTGTCTGGTGATACGAAGAGTTTCTGAGGTCGGAACATTGGTAAATAGGTCTGTGACGTCAAAACTGACTAGAATATCCTTAGATATGATGTGTGGCTTTTTGAGTTGTTCTATGAAATCTGTTGAGCTGTGAATGCGGTATTCAGTATTCCCTCGTAGTGGAGATAAAATAGGTACCAGGAATGTTGTTAGTGGATGGCAAGGTGAGTTTATAGCACTGACGATAGGCCTTAAAGGTATATTATATTTGTGTACTTTAGGTAGTCTGTAGACATGAGGGGGGAAATTCTCATTGGTTCTTAAGTCTTTGGCTAACTTCTCATTGATTAAAGTTTGTTCAGTGTTCTGTTGATGAGTCTTTCTGTCTTTTCCGTAGGGTCATTGGTGCTTTTTTTTGTATTGGTGTTTGTCTAGTAAATGCTTGATCTTCGAGTCATAATCTTTGACGCCTAAGATGACTATACTGTTTCCTTTGTCTGCTGGTAGAATCTTGATAGTGTCATCCCGTCTTAGACGGTTCAGTGCATTGTATTCCTGTTTGGTGATGTTAGGTTTTGGTTTCTTGGCGTTCCTGAGGATGGTGTAAGTTTGATGTCGGAATTATTCAGCCATGGGTTTCAGGAGGTTTTGTCATAAGGCTTAGTAAATAGGTCTATTATATAAGTGCTACATTCATTATTTAGTCCCTTAGGGACTTTTCAAGAATTATAAGAATGTATAATAATAGTATTTAAACTACACTGTATTTGTTATATCCATCACCAACAATGCGTTTTGTTCAATCCAGAGCTTTTTAGGCTAGCTGAACAAGTGCCACAAGTAGAAATCAAGCTTACCCGTTGAATTCAGGTGTGCATTTTTAGTTTAGTGTATACCTGGAGATCAACAAGTGTAGAAATATTTGGAAATCAGCGTCTCTAGTTCAACAGAAGTGTATCCTAAGAGAAAACAAATTGTGTAGCTAATCATAATCTACTAGAAGTACCTGCTTTTAAGTGCTGAAATACGTATGCTGCATTTTCCCTTTGCCTCCTTGATAATAACAGTTGTGTTAGTTTGAATAAACTTGTCCACTCTCATTATCTTACGTACACTAGGAATACTCAGACCAATATTATATATATATATAGTTTATTACACTGTTTGTTATATTATTGACTGCAGAATGTTGTTTTACTTCAAATATACATTCATTTGAAAATGTCATACAAACGTACGTTTAATTTATAATTTAAATGTACCTTTTTACTCAGTTTTATGAGGTAAAAGTTAAAATAATTTGTATTTTATGAGAGTAAATATTTAAATCTATTTCCTGAAAGTTTCTACCTAAATCATGTAGGTTATTAATTACATTTTGTGAAACAACATGTCGATGCATATAATCATCAGTTAATAAAAGGTTTACTCGAGTTGGAAAATTTCTTACAAATAAAAAAAACAATTATTACTGGGAAAAACAAAATTTACAAGCTGAACATTTTACTGAAACAGGTAACATAAATTTTCTTTTGTCCCATTGTACTGCTTTATCACAACATTATCAACATTGTAATGTTACAATATTAGATTATTATGTAATCTGCTCATGAAAAATACTCTAACCTTTCAACCACTAATAATAAGGTGTTACAGAAATGCTAACATGCTAACTACATACTCACTGTCGTGATAGAAAATTTTATGTAATGAATCTTCGTCTATTTTAAATTGAGTGAAGAAGACAGCTCAATTCATAAAACATCACCTACATGTTGTGTTAAATACACTTTTAATTTATATTACTCACCTGTAAATCCTAATTGTTTCAAGCTTTCTGGAGTGAAGAGCGCCGAACAATGTTTTGTGACAACTATGTTAACTTTAAAGTGAATTTGGATTTCTCGTAGATCATCAGAAACTAGAGCTTTCAATACATTTGGTGCTGGTGCTTTGACACGAAAAGCTTGGACTGTATTTTGCCACATAGCTCTGTAAAATAAATGAATAAATATAAATAATGTAATAAAAATGACAGTTCTAATTCTAAAGTATCACGCTTAATGAATGAGAATTAAACTACAAGAAAGGTGGTTGTATAACCTACTATACTTCAGACTTTCAGATGTGACAAACTTGTTTGGGTGTTCGGTAAAGCTTAACAACCATCACGTAAACAAATATGATTACAAATTCAAATGTGTCAACAGTTTACAGTTTTGTGTTTTTTATTACTGATGATTAGGTAATTTTTTTCTTTAAATGTTATAATAAACCAATTATTTTTTTCGCATTTGATTAGTTCGTGACAATAATTTTTTCATATTTATGCAGTTGGTGACAGTAATTTGTTTTCGTATTTGTGCAGTTAGTGACAGTAATTATTTCGTATTTGAGCAGTTAGTGACAGTAATTTTTTCGTATTTGTGCAGTTAGTGACAGTAATTTTTTTTGTATTTGTGTAGTCAGTGACAGTAATTTTTTCGTATTAGAGCAGTTCGTGACAGTAATTTTTTCGTATTTGAGCAGTTCGTGACCATACTTTTTTCATATTTGAGTAGTTCATGACAGTAATTTTTTCATATTTGAGCAGTTAGTGACAGTTTTTTTTACATACTTGTGCAGTTCGTGACAGTAATTTGTTTGTATTTGAGCAGTTAGTGACAGTAATTTCTTTGTATTTGAGCAGTTCGTGACAGTAATTTTTTTCGTATTTCAGCAGTTCGTGACAGTAATTTTTTTGTATTTCAGCAGTTTGTGACAGTAATTTTTTCTTATTGAGCAGTTCCTCACAGTAGTTTTTTTCGTATTTGAGTAGTTCGCTTCAATAATTTTTTTTTCGTATTTGAGTAGTTCGCTTCAATAATTTTTTTTTCGTATTTGAGTAGTTCACTTCAATAATTTTTTTTTCGTATTTGAGTAGTTCGTTTCAATAATTTTTTTTCGTATTTGAGTAGTTCGCTTCAATAACTTTTTTTCGTATTTGAGTAGTTCGCTTCAATAACTTTTTCGTATTCGAGTAGTTTGTGACAGTATTTTTTTTTCGTATTTGAGTAGTTCATGACAGTATTTTTTTTCGTAGTTGAGTAGTTCGTGATAGTAATTTTTTTCGTATTTGAGTAGTTCGTGACAGTAATTTTTTTTCGTATTTGAGTAGTTCGTGACAGCAATATTTTTCATATTTCAGGACAGTATCCCAAAACTTCGAGAATTATGTTTTATTTTTACTATACTCATAATGATATTGTTACGTATCTGGTCGTTTGCTAACTTCCGGTATAAATTCTTTCAGCGATACAAGTCCTTTCTTAATTAAAACTAGTTTATTCTTTCTTGTTACATACTTTGTAATACACTTAATTTCCACAGACATTTTAAACTTAACTACTTTTATAAACACACACTTTAATTCACAGCGGTTCACACAATTTACTTACGGTGCCTACTGCTCGCTTGACTCGATTATTTCTCTTAAACCTATCTCCGGCTTATATACTAAAAAAGAGGGCGTCTAGCAAACGCTGGGGCATTCGTGAGATTACCCACTAAGTCACGATCCTTCTAGAAACTCCAGCGCACATGCTCCCAGTGTCACGTG
>NW_013670813.1:18320-19761 GCF_000517525.1 Limulus polyphemus | reverse complement strand
GAGAGAGAGAGAGTATACAAGGCCTTAAAGTCCGACACACGAGTTATGTTAAAATGGTATTCTCTACAAATATACTCTATTTGTATTCTCAAGCGATGCGACAGTTATTTTTACTCCGTGCTTTGAACATCAACAAAAACTATTTGTAACGAATTTGTTATGTATTTATTTTAATCCGAACGTTGTTCAGATTAAGTTTATACTTAAAAACTTGCATAGCTTATAGTGTTAGATACTGTTGCGTATCTGCTTGTTTGTTAATTTCCGGTAGAAATTAATTCCGAGGAACTTCAGCAATACAAGTCTTTTCTTGATTAAACCAGTTTATTATTTCTCGATACAACTTTTAGTAATACACAGAATTTCCACAGTCACTTTAAATTTAACAACTTTATAACGCACGCTATAAATCACAGTGATTCACACACTTTAATTACAGTGCCTACTGTTCCCTTGACTCAATTATCTCTCTCTTCAATCCCGCAGGTTTTTCTCACCAGGCTTATATACTAAAAAGAGGGCGTCTCGAATGAACTCGGACTTTTATGATCATTCGCGAAATTTCAGTGTGCATGCTCCCAGCGTCACGCGACTTCCGCTGTCGTAACACTGCCGCTTCCTTAGTATTGTTCGTCCTGAACAATAGCCGCTTACATTAAACCAATAGATAATTAACAAAAACTTAATTAAATGTACAGAATTTACAAACACAAAATTGAAATACAACAAAGTCTCTTAATTTTACAGAATATATCTTCTTCCATACTGGTCTCTGTCTCATTGGCTTCTGTTTCACGTGAGGTTCATCTGCACTATCAGGAAACAGTCGGTAACAGTTACATCAGTGGTAGTAACTTCATTAAGTGCTTCACTGTTTCCCTTCTCAAACTGAATAGAGTTTCTTCTTCGACAGTGGCTTTTTCAAGAGACACATCTTCAGCAGCATCATTTGTTCCGGTGTTCCCTTCATTCCAACTAAAATGTCCTAGACTGTGATAATGCCAAAGCCTGTTGGCATGCACCACCTTCGGCTTACCTTACCGACCACATTTTATTCGGAAAGTCACGTCTGAAAGACGTGTCATATGGGCCTTCCCATGGAGAAGACAACTTAGGAGACTTCCCTTTTGTCTTCCTGGAATTATACAACCACACCTTGTCTCCTGGTACAAAGCTGACTTCAGTAGATCTCTTATCATAACATAGCTTCATGGAATCAGAAGACATTTTCAAGTTTGAACACACTTGATGGCAAATATCATCCATCCTTTCAGACAACACTTTCATGAACTTTTTTTCGGGCAACTCCTCGTAACGTGGGCATCCTGTTAACAGATCCACTGGCAACCATAGTTCCTGACCAAACACCAACTTTGCTGGAGTGTATCCAGTGGCTTCATGATCTGCTGTCCTATAGACCATCAACAGTGGAGGCTGTAAG
>NW_013670813.1:12780-17320 GCF_000517525.1 Limulus polyphemus | reverse complement strand
GTGCTCTATAGTTGTGCCTGTCATCTGCTGACAACTGTCCAAGTATTTCCAGTGGTTGTCCCTTCAGGCTTGTTGCAAGGTACACTGCTTTCTGCTCCTCTGTCCATCCATTCATTTTTTGCCAGTAGCTCAAATTGTGCTCTATATGCTTCCCACGGTGCCTTCCCATCGAATTCCTGTGTCTTCCTTCGTACTGGATCATCCCTATTGGTGACATTCATGTCTGGGATGTGACTTCTAACAGGACTGAAGATGTCTGCATTAGGGTTTAGCTATTGGAAGGGGCTTGCTATTGTCTGAGGATGATTAAGTCGATGGTTAATGTATCCTCCTTGTGTAAAAGACAATAAATCATCCTTTACTGTATTTAATTCGCTTTGAAATTTACTAATGTTTTCCATTTGTACTTTTTGCCAATGTTGTTGATTTTCTTGTAGTTGCTGCTGACTTTCCTGCAAATGTTGGAGACTTTCTTCCTGTTTCCTTTCTTGTTCCAGTTGCCACTGCTGTAACCTCTCTTCTTGTTTCTTTTCTCATACTTCTTGTTTCTTTTCTTTTTCCTCCAACAACTAATGTAATCTCTCTTGTTTATTTTCTTTCTCCTCCAACCACTGCTGTAGTCTATCTTATTGTTTCTTTTCTCGTTCTTCTTGTTTCTTTTATTTTTCCTCCAATAACTGCTGTAATCTCTCTTGTTTATTGTGCTGTTCGAGCTGCCATTGTTGCAGGTTTTCTTGCAACTGCTGTTGTCTCTCTTCTTGTTTATTTTCTAGTTCTTCTAGTTTCCTTTGTTGTTCTTGTAGTGCTGCCATCAAATCTGCTAAGCTGTAGTTTGATTTGCCACTTCTCGTTTCCATTTTTTTCTTTTCCGTCCCACTCTCTGACACCAATTTGTTACGTCTCTGGTCGTTAGCTTGTTAATTTTCCGTAAAAATTCTTTCCGATGAAACTTTAGAGATACAAGTCCTTTCTTAAATAAAACTGGTTTATTCTTTCTGAATACAACTTTGAAATTCACATAATTTCCACGGTCACGCTATAACAAACGCTATAATTCACAACGAACGACTCACGTGCTCGACTCAATCGTCAATCTCTATCTCTGTCTGCAGTTCAATTACATTGTTGCCGTCACTTCTTGGCCGTCTTATATACAAGAATACCGTACATCTAGTAAACACTCCAGGCTTCAGGAACCTTCGAGAATATGACGTGTTACTAGAGTCACGTGACCCCAGCTGTCGTAACAACTTGTATAGACACTGTCAATACATTTGACTTACAAAAAATCATTTCAGTAAATGTTGTAGATAGAACGTCTTCATTACAGCTTTAAAGAAAACAAAACAGTAGAGTGATTATGAATCTAACTTCTGCAGAAATAGCAACTAGATGGATTTATGCTAATACAGAATGATTTTTACACTATAACACCAACCTTGCACATACAACAGTTTTATACACATGCTATTCGAGTAAAACTTAGTAAACTCAAACATTTACCTTAACATTATTAACTCAAAATTATATTTTCTAACGTTATTTAAATTACTAATATTTTTGCATGTTAGGAATAGATGAACACCAAAATATAACAAAATGGTATATCTAGTCAAACTACTTATAGTTTAACACTAATTAACTTTATCTTATACTAATATAAGTTTTACTCTATAATACTGGAGGGTGGCACGTCATCATCGGTCCATGACTCATCTACTAAAATCAGTTTATAATCCTGGCAAATAGGAATTTGTGGCAAGTGACAACGAACAGAAGAAAGTTCAGTCAGTGCTGAATTTTCTGAAGAAATGAAGAAATCAGACGAAGATGAAACATAAACACACTTAAAAGATGTTGATGATATATTCTTGACCTCTGCAATTAGCTGGAAAAAAAAAAGTGTTCATAAATCATCTGCTATGAAGAATTAAGTATAATTCTCATTATAATGTATAATAAAGATAATATTTAAATTCAGATATAAGTACATCAATTCAAGACAAATGTTTTATGGTTTAAGTTAAATAATTCTTTTTCACATATGATTTTAAAGAAAACTCAAGTGAAGTTATGGTCTTGTTAAATAATATTTTCTGAATAAACTTTTATACAATTTGTATTTCTTTCTTTAGTTCATATTGCTATAGAAAAATTAACATGTTAACAAATGTTCGGGAAGTGTATATAGCTATAAATAATGTTTTACAAATACATAGATTACTCCAAAGTTCTTGAAATCTTATTTTCCTTATCATTTTTTCTTTTAGTTCCTTCACTAAAGTATATATATATTAGCCATACGTCTGTCTGTCACGTATCTCCAGAATGGTTAATCATACAAAAATATAATACATATTATTTTTTTTTAAAAGCATTAATCCGTCAGTCTTCGTATGTAATGAACAGTCAGTTTGAAAACAAAAAGAACAAAAAGTTTTTTTTGTGTGTGAGGGAATTTCACGGGAAAAATGGACTTCCTGATTGCAAGAAATATTATAAAGAAATGAGCATGAACGCAATAACTCATGAAGAGAGGAACGTGTTTGAGCATATATTTTTTGTTCTTTGGTTTATTTGTATACTTTTTTTATTCTATTTTATCTTTTCATGTCCGTATTATATATAGGCATGGTTTTATTGTACCATGTCAAATAAATTGATTTGACTTGAATTAAATATCTTCCCTTTGACTCTTCTTATAGAAATGACAACTGTTATAAAATCACTCACTTTAGTAACAGTTTTTCCTTGCACTCAGTTTAATTACAAGGAAGGGTGGCATCCTGTGAAAAACATTCCAGCGGCTACTTAGAGCACCTGAGCACTTTCTTGTGCTGAGTGTACCTATTGTATCGAAACCCAATAATTTTTGCCAACAATACATTACAGTCAGTCTCCATTGCTTAAAAACAAATGCAATACAATTTTGCTTATTTAAATAACACATGGAATGACATTGTACGCAACCCCTAGACAATTTTTTTATATACCCTCTGATCCAATGCATTGGGCTGACTTCATATTTCATACTTATTACGAAAGTTGTCATTGAATTGTTTCAATGGGCATTGCCTAGTGTTTAATATCTCTCTTATCCCAAGACACAATATTTTACCGTTGAATTGTTTCAACAGGCACCAGCTAGAGTTTAGTAGTTCTCTAGACCAAAAACACAATATCTCACCATTGAATTGTTTCAACGGGCATCTGCTAGTGTTTAGTAGTTCTCTAGACCAAAAACACAATATCTTACCATTGAATTGTATCAATGGACATCTGCTACTGTTTAGTATTTCTCTAGACCAAAAACACAATATCTTACTGTTGAACTGTTTCAACAGGCATCTGCTAGTGTTTAGTAGTTCTCTAGACCAAAAACACAATATCTCACCATTGAGGTTGATTCCATTTGTGATCTATACCAAAACAGTTAACAATTACATATTTATTATCTTTGAGTAAGTTGTCTTGCATGCCGCATTACATGTTTTCCCGTTAAGCCAAAATTAATTGAAGTTCATTGAGGAAGTTTTATTAAAAGTATTTCCCAAAACTGGTGCTACTCATAATTACATAATTTCTTTAAATTAAATTCCTGTTCATCGTATGTATAAAAAGTCTATATATATTACTTAAAGTAAATAACACTGTGCTTGTGAATTTTAGTGTTTATATTTTTAGTAGCTCAAATAGAGAAGTTTTATCTTAAGTATGTTAACGACTACAACAGTTGCTCAGCAAGTGATGTTATACTTTTTATATGTTAAAAAAGACTGAAATTGGATTTATTTATGATGTGTATTTTTGTACTTCTGATTCAGGACTTGTTGGAAGTTCTCTGGTACTAAAAAGGACAATTTTATAGAGTTCACAGGGATAAATCACCAGATTTTACCCTTTTGTATAGAGTAAGTTTAAACAGAGCCCATTATATTAAATCTTCTATCAATTTCAGATAACAAATAAGCTTTATTTCACATGTGTTTTTCGTTTAAAAATAAATTACAGACTTACCTATACACTTGTTGTTTTGTTTAATAATAAACTAAGACTTATCTATATACTTATTTTGTTTAGTAATAAGCTAAGACTTATCTATATATATTTGTTTTGTTTCATAATAGACTAAGACTTATCTATATACTTGTATTGTTAAATAATAAACTACAGACTTCTCTATATACTTGTTTTCCTTATTAATAAACTACAGACTCATCTGTATACTTGTTTTGTTTAATAATAAACTACAGACTTATCTATATACTTGTTTTCCTTAATAATAAACTACAGGCTCATCTGTATACTTGTTTTCCTTAATAATAAAATACAGACTTATCTATATACTTGTTTTGCTTAATGATAAACTACAAACTTATCTATATACTTGTTTTGCTTAATAATAAACTAAGTCTTATCTATATACTTGTTTTCCTTAATAATAAACTAAGACTTGTCTATATACTTGTTTTGCTTAATAATAAACTAAGACTTGTCTATATACTTGTTTTGCTTAATAATAAACTAAGACTTGTCTATA
>NW_013670813.1:10335-12190 GCF_000517525.1 Limulus polyphemus | reverse complement strand
ACTTGTTTTGCTTAATCATAAACTAAAACTTATCTATATACTTGTTTTGCTTAATGATAAACTACAGACTTATCTATATACTTGTTTTGCTTAATGATAAACTACAGACTTATCTATATACTTGTTTTGCTTAATGATAAACTACAGACTTATCTCTATACTTGTTTTGCTTAATGATAAACTACAGACTTATCTACATACTTGTTTTGCTTAATGATAAACTACAGACTTATCTATATACTTGTTTCCCTTAATAATAAACTAAGACTTATCTATATACTTGTTTTGTTTAATAATAAACTACAAACTTATCTATATACTTGTTTTGCTTAATAATAAACTACAGACCTATCTATATACTTGTTTTGCTTAATAACAAACTAAGACTTATCGATATACTTGTTTTGCTTAATAACAAACTAAGACTTATCCATATACTTGTTTTGCTTAATTATGAACTGAGACTTATCTATATATACTTGTTTTGCTTAATGATAAACTACAGACTTATCTATATACTTGTTTTGCTTAATGATGAACTACAGACATACCTCTATACTTTTATTGGTGTACACAGCTGTGGGAGTTATTTTTGCTACATAGTTCTTACTGAAATCGACTTGTATAAATGTAAACGACCTTTCAACAGATAGGAGTTCTTCATATGGCGGAGAACGGTTAAATACGTGGCACTTAATTGTTCCATTGCTACTTGGCCAAAAGTACATTTCACTTGGAAATGAAGGGCAACCCCGGAATACTTTACTTGAAAACTTATAGTTGAAATAATATATAATATATCGTATTGGTGTATTTTCGATGAAATATGACATTTCCTGTAAATCAATCATGAGAAAGTGATTCAAAGTTAACATATACACACACATATATATATATATATAAAACAAACAAAAATACACAAACTATTTTCATAAATATGGCTAACAAAGATGGTCATGTGATATCTTTATGTGATTAGTACTCACTGTCAAACTCAATAGGAAAAAATAGTAACATTAAAACATCAGTACAAAACAGGAAATTAAACAAGACTTCGCAATAGTCGGTATTACAGAGTCAGTTAACACAACAGTTGCATCCTATATTTTAACACGAAACAGTGAGTTCAATGTTTAGTATGAATAGTATAAACTAAAATGAACTAGAATGCTTTAAGGGGTGTTTTAAAGGTTCCTAGTAATCACGAAAATGTGAGTGTTATCAAGTCAGATAAAATTATTAATAAGCTGAACAGTTTGTGCTTCAAAACAATAAGTAAATAACTTACTGGATAATTCTACCTATTAAAATTATCTGCTTTTCTAAATAAAAGCTTAACAATGCTGGAAAACCAATCATTTCAATCTCTTTCTTTCCTGTTACTTATAGCTTGACTATATTTTACTTGCACTACTTCTGTTATCTATATTTTTAATTTCAAGCATTACAATTTCTAAGCTCTGTTTCCGGACTTTTTATTTACCATCTTTGTCGTTGATTATTAATTAATTTATTAATTTGATTGTTTTTGTCTTATTATATTTTATCAAATGTTTGTGATTAAAAATTGTATTTTGACTTCCTTATTTCATATTGTTACGTTTCTGGTCGTTTGTTGATTTTCCGTATAATTTCTTTCAAATGAAACTTTAGCGATACAAGTACTTTCTTGAATAAAACTATTTTATTCTTTCTCAATACCACTTTGCAATACACTTAATTTCCACAATCACATTAACTTAAACACACGCTATAATTCACAATGATTCATGCACGTTACTTACGGTTACTACCGCAGTTGACTCAATTGTCCGTCTCTATCTCTGCCTATCTGCAATTATCTATGCTGTCACTT
>NW_013670813.1:0-10129 GCF_000517525.1 Limulus polyphemus | reverse complement strand
GTGACATCCGCTGTCGTAACAATATAACACTAAGCCACACTGTTAATTCCTACTAACAAATTAATTTCTTCAGTTCCGTCTGTCTTCTGTGCTTTTGAACACTTTTAATTCTTTTTATTACCTCTCCTAACTTATCCTTCTATCTTCTACCTATTGCTGCATCATTATATATTTTATAGTCCCAATAAAGTTCATGTGGCCAAAATGTTCATAAGTTAATTCATATGTTGAAAGTAAAGTGTTTAACTAATTTAAAACGCTACATGCAATGTAGGGAAATGATTAACTGAGTGTTGATACGCAAAAAACTAACAGTGATCAAATTAGTAAGAACATGGAGACAAAATAAGTCTAAAAGCAATTATAGGCATGACATAAGCGTATCATTTCACTTTTCTTATGTGCAAACAGTAGTCAAATGATTCAAAAATGTTTTTAAGTATCCAAACCAGGAACGATACTTACAACAGAATTGCTGACTTCATCTCTCACTTGACATTTTGTTGACACTCCCTTGTTCAATGTCTGTACTGATTGAAAATGGTAACAAAAGGAATTAGAGTTCCATTTGGTTAACAAATATATCCTAAGATCATTGTGGAATATGAAGCGCGTACAATCTGTGGAGAAAATAATGACACCTTAAAAAAAAATCACATACATTATATTTACAATTTTATCAGTCATTCACATGTGAATATAAAAGTTCACAATTTCCTCTTAAACTATAGTTCATATATTGTAAATATCTAATACAGGCACATGGAGAATACGATGAATAAAAGAGAAATTATGTCCATATTATCCTGCACAATTTATATAAAAGATAATAAGATAAGATGAATGTGATATTTAGCTGATTTGTGGTTTCAATGAACATAATGAGAAATCATGACATGAAGATACAGTTTAACTTGTTAATGAAGAGGGCAGTGAAACAGCACCTTATGAAAACAGCGTTTGTCGAGAATCGGTGTCCAATGATTGAAAGAAGGCACACAATTCATAGAAAATTTATCGAAATATAATTTTTCTATATTAATTATTTATTATTACTATTACGTGTGTAATACAATATGTGTGACTGCTATAGCTCAAACAAGAAACGTGAAATTTTGCACCCAGATTAAGTGGACTCTGAGGGTGTGCAGTACTTATTTTATCCACATTTGTGTGCATCGTTTTAATGAGGCAACTAGCAAAATGCCACATTGAAAAGAAGTTGTTCATTATATTGCAAAATACTAAGTGGATCCTGGGGGTGTGCAACTGGATATTATTACTATTTATCTTATCCACGTGTGTGCGCACATGCGCATCTGTTTAATGAGGCAAGCTAGCGAAAACAAGTGTTTTTATGTTTCTGGGAAATAAGAATGCCGAAAATATTTTTGATTGTTCTTCTATGCTAAAATAGGTTCAGAACACACACACTGACATATACATTTAGAATAAATCATCCTAATAACTCACGTGAAGCCCGGTACTTTCACTAAATATAACCTTAAAGTGCATATCATAAACTGTTGTATTGGTACTTATAAGTTTTTACAAGTGCCAAAATAATTTGCAAATTTAACAAAACAGATATTAATTTATATTCTACACACTCGCTGTTCATACTACTCATGTATTAATCATACAATACATTATACATTTGAATATCATATTTTCTAATACTTTTGTTTTGCAATTATTATTATTATCATCGATTGTTATATGCTTACAACAATATACCTCTATGACAAGGTTCCAAGCTATTTGTTATTATAAAAATAGCACAGATCTGCAAAATATTTATTCTAACAGCATTTCTTTAAATACAATATTTCTTTTGAATATATTTCTTTTAAATACAATATTTCTAGAATAATACACAAGAAGTCTAATGGCAAACACTGAAACTTATAAGTTCATTTGTCTTATGCCTAATATGATTTAAGCCTTTATTAAGCATGGTTTATATTTGAAAAAATTATGTAACTTATGTATGTTTCTTGCTTTAGTTTTGTTAGGGCTAAACTTTACCATACTTAATAAATAAACTTATAATGTTATTCTACGACCTAATGCTAGACCTTTTTAGAAACATAGATAAGCTTTTAATATGTTTTTTTACAAAATGTCTATTAAAGTATTGTTACGACAGTGGAAGTCACGTGATGCTGAGAGCATGCGTGAGTCACTTTCTCGAATTTTAGGGGAAGCTCAAGTGTGATCGAGAGACGCCTCTTTGTTAGAAAATAAGCCTGGCAAGAAAAGACAGCGGGGATGATGATTGAATGTATGATAAAGCAAACAGTAGTTACGGTTTTTCGAGTAATTTACGATTCTATTTCGAGCTAGTGTGTGTTTTGCACTTGTAGAGAGTGAAGTTATCGAGATTATGAATTGATGTGATTTATAGCGTGAATTATAAAAGTTAAAAGTTATAAAGTTAAAAAAAGTTAAAAATCACGAGAAATGCACTGACTGTGGAAGTACTGTGTACTAAAATTTTGTATCGAGAAAGAATAAACTGGTTTAATCAACAAAAGACTTGTATTGCAGAAGTTCCTCGGAAAGAATTTCTACTGGAAATTAACAAAAGAGCAGATACTAACAAATTGGTGTCAGAGAGTGGGACAAAAAAAAAAGATAGAAACAAGAAGTGGCAAATCAAACTACGACTTAGCAAATTTGATGACAGATACAAGAACTGCAAAAGAAACAAGAAGATAGACTACAGCAGTGGGTGGAGGAGAAAGAAAATAAACAAGAAGAGAGACTGCAGCAGTGGCAAGAAAACCAGCACCAGTGGCAACTGGAACAAGAAAGGAAATAAGAAGAACAAGAAAAGAAACAGGAAGGAAGTCTCCAACAGTTGCAGGAAAGTCAGCAGCAACTACAGGAAAGTCAACAACAGTGCCAAGAAGTACAAATGGAAAAGATTAGTAAATTTCAAAGTGAATTAAATACATTAAAGAATGATTTACTGTCTTTTAGACAAGGATTATATATTAGCCATCAACCTAATCAGCCTCAGACAATGGGAAGCCCCTTCCAGACCCCACAGCTAAACCCTAATGCAGACATCTTCAGTCCTACCAGAAGTCACATTCCAGACATGAGTGTCAGCAATAGGGGTGGTCTAGTAGGAAGAAAGCCACAGGAATAGATGGGAAGGCACTGTGGGAAGCATATAGAGCACAGTTTGAACTACTGCCAGAAATGAATGAATGGTCAGAGGAAGAGAAAGCAGTGCATCTGGTAACGAGCATGAAGGGACAACCACTGGAAATACTTGGACAGTTGTTAGCAGAAGACAGGCACAACTACAGAGCAATGGCAGTTGCTCTAGAAATCAGGTATGTAACTCAAACTCAGTCCTAGACCTACAGGACTAGGTTTAGGACGAGAGTCCATGCTAAAAGGGAGAGCCCCCAAGAGCTGGCACAGGATTTGGAAAGTATAGCACACAAGGCCTACCCAACGGCACCAACCAATGCCCTCAAACTCTTGCTGAGGGATCAGTTTGTAGATGCCTTGGACAGTCCACAACTGAAGATCAAAGTAAAGCAAGCACACCCCGCTACTATGCAGGATGCAATGGTCAGAGCTCTTGAATTTGAATCCTATATTGAGTCCAGCACAGAGGTACCAAGGTTGGTACAGTCATCAGGATTCAAAGCCAGATAATGGCAGCTTTCAGAGAAGTTTGAGGGACTTTGCTGGCTCTTTAACAAACCTGGGCACAAGAGAGCTCAATGCTGGCAACTTCAACACAGGGAAGATGCCACAGCAGGAAAAGCTGCTACCCAGAAAGGTTGTTGAAAATGTGGAGAGCAAGGACATATGAGGAGCCAGTGTAAGAAGAATACTACCAATAAGTCAGCTTCAAGAAACCAGTAGTGGTTGGTGCTGAAGGACGGCCACCAATTCCCATTGTGAAAGTCCCAACAGCTAAGTGTAAAATGCCAAGCACTCATAGTGTCTATGTGACAGGAAAGCTGGATGGCCAAAAGTGCAACTTTGTCATAGATTCTGCATCTCAGCAAACCCTTGTGAGTATCAAGGTGCTTGATCACAAAGGAGTACCAGAAGCGATACAGAAGCTCTGTGGTGTGACATTATGCAAGGTTGTGGGGACCAGTGTGGGTAACTATTGAGCTTATGGGTATGAAGGACAGACACAAAGTAAACTTAGCTGACATTGAAAACCAATGCATACTAGGGTTGGACTACTTACTACCAAAAAAGTGTGTAGTTAATTTTGATAAAACGACATTTCGAAACAACAAAGGTCAAATTACGGTAAGTTTTGCTGCTTCTGTTGATTAGCATGTCACAGCATTTAAGTCAACTACAACATCCCCTATGTCAGAGCATATAATTTGGGGTAGAATGAAAGAACATCCCCAAGGAAGCCCGATGCTTGTTGAAGCAGTGAAAGACCCATTCAGGCCAGCAAACATGAAGATTGGAAGGTCACTTGTCTCAAGTCATCAAGTAGTACTCATAACAGTGGCTAATTTCTCTAAATGTGAGCAGACACTTAAGGAAGGGGCATTGTTCGGTGTGTGCCAAGAGGTAGAGCTAGTCAATGTTAAGGCTAGAATACAACTATAAAGAAAGGACATCCTCTCCCAGAAATTGTAACTGACCTCTATGAGAAGAGCATAGTCTATTTGTCATAATCACAGGCTCTTCAGGTTAGGGAACTTTTTGCAAATTATGCAGACGTATTTTGGAAAGGAGATCATGACTTTGGCTGCACAGGCCTTGTGGAACACAGAATAAATAAAGGCAATCGCCATCCAATAAAGATCCCTATGAGAGAATAGCTCTGGCAAAGCGACAAGAGATGGAGAATGTCATTGGTGGCCTAATTAAAGAAGGGATAGTCAAGAAATCAGATGATCACTGGTCGGCTCCCGTCGTGTTAGTCCAGAAGAAGGGTGGGATCCAACGATGCTGTGTGGACTTCAGGGCTCT
Organism: Limulus polyphemus; assembly: GCF_000517525.1. NCBI lineage: Eukaryota > Metazoa > Arthropoda > Merostomata > Xiphosura > Limulidae > Limulus > Limulus polyphemus. The sequence continues at coordinate 5,155 of NW_013670813.1, read as the reverse complement.
TAACATTATAGCTGAAAAGGACTCATGCACACTGCCCAGAATTGATGATACTCTTGATGCCCTAACTGGAGCCAGGTGGTTCTCAACTCTAGAATTAAAGTTGGGTTTCAATCAAGTAAAAATGGCTGAAGCAGATTAACCTAAGAGTGTATTTATTGTGTTTGCGACAACATTTGATGAGGAAATGTCCCGGATAGAGAAAGTATTCAAATGCATGAAAGCAGCAAACCTCAAATTCCATCCCAAGAAATGCCACTTCTTCCAGAAAGAGGTGCTTTACTTGGGTCACATTGTAAGTGAGCATGGGGTGTGAACTGATCCTGACAAGGTGAAAGCAGTGCATGATTGACCAACACAAGACAATGTGGAAGAGTTAAGAAGTTTCTTGGGACTCTGTACCTATTACTGGAAGTTTGTGAAGGACTTTGCAAATATAGCTACTCCACTACATGATTTGACCAAAAGAGGCCAGAAGTTTAAATGGACAGTTTCTTGCCAGCATGCTTTTGAGACATTGAAAGAAAAATTGGCCTCAGCTCCACTTTTAAAGCTTCCAAATCCCTCACTGCCATACATACGGGATTGTGATGCTACTAATGTCAGAATTGAAGGAGTGCTGTCTCAGAAAGTGGACGAAAACGAACATGTGGTGGCCTACTTCAGTAGGGTCCTGAGTAGACCATAGTAAAGAGTCTAACATATTTCCATCCTTAATTCTATGGTTCCAGGTTTACCATCAAGACAGACCATGGTGCATTACGCTGGTTAAGATCATTAAAGAACCCAGAGGGACAACTGAAACGTTGGATCAGGAAGATAGACCAGTATAATTATGATATTGAATACAAAGAAGGAAAATCTCATGGAAATGCCAACGGACTGAGCCAAAGACCCTGCAAAAATGACTGCAGACATTGCTGCAAAAGAAAGGTTGAACTAACCAAGTGCCATCAAGCTGAAAGCAAAGTGACTGCAGGAGTTGATGATGGTGAAGTGGAACCAGGTATAGATATTAAAGCAGAGCAGGAGAAAGACCAAGATTTGAAGCCAATAATTGATTTTCTATAAAAAGGAGTTTTCCACCCTGCTTAGGAGAATGTGTTTAGCTTAAGCCCTGTGACAAAGAACTATTGGGCAAAATGGGACCAGTTCAAGCTTGAAGATGGTATTCTTGTCCAGAGAAGGGAAACTGCAGATGGGAAAGTGGCGACCTGGCAAACGGTTATTCCGAGAATGTTACGGGAATTTGTGCTGCATCAATCCCATGATAGTTTAACAGGAGGACATCTTGGAGTTTAGAAGACATTGAGTCACCTATGGCAGATATTTTACTACATAGGTATGAGGCAAGATGTAGAAAGATGGTGCAGGATCTGCAGTACATATTGTGCTAAATGGGGACCCAAGCATAAGAGACGTGCTCCAATGAAGTTATATCAAGTTGGTGCAACAATGGAATGAGTAGTCATTGACATTGCTGTCCCTTTGCCCCAAACTCGTACTGGAAACAGGTACATTTGTGTGGTGATGGATTATTTCACCAAGTGGCCTGAGGCATATGCAATACCAAATCAGGAAGCTACAACTGTAGCTTTGGCTATTTGTGATTTCTTCTTCAGATTTGGCATGCCATATGAACTGCATTCAGATCAAGGCCGTAACTTTGGATCAGCTGTGTTCCATAAATGTTGCAACTTGTTTGGCATACAAAAGACCAGGACAATGCCACTCCACCCACAGTCTGATGGAATAGTAGAAAAGTAAAATTGGACAATGGGACAGGAATTGGCAAAGTTTTGTAATAGCTGCCAAGATGACTGGGATGTCTTACTTCCTCCACTGTTTATGGCCTTTTAGATTGTAAGGTGCGCATGCATTTTCAGGACAGACAAAAACCTGAGTATGATTATAAAAGATATTGTTGTATTACAGTAATTTAGTTTTGTAATATTTATGGAATTTTTCAGCCTTTTTAAATCCACTATATAGTTACCTAAGTTAACTTAGGTGTGTAAATAACATTATGCCATTGCGCCTAATTCATTATTCGATATTAGACAGTGGACCAACTGTAATGATTATATAACAGATTTTTTTTTACCAAAATTAAATTTGAAAATATAATTGTGAAGTTGAGGCCTAATGCACTCTTTGATTTATCCCACTCTCTGCTGTTTCGTCTATTCAAGGCTCATAAGCACAGTCAGCTGAGTCAACACACTACACACTTAATTTAATAAACTATACTGTGAGTTAAAAAGGACTCAAAACACAATAAATTTTGTATACAGTTAACTATTGTTACACCTCTGATCGTTTGTTAACTTTCCGTAATAATTCTTTCCGAAGAAACTTTAGCGATACAAGTCCTTTCTTAAATAAAACTAGTTTATTCTTTCTCAATACAGCTTTGCAATACACTTAATTTCCACAGTCACGCTATAACTTAAACAAACACTATAATTCACAACAAACGAACGATTCACGCACTTGGCTCAATTGTCGTCTGTATCTCTGTCTGCAATTCAATTCCGATTGTTGCCGTCAGTTCTTGGCGGTCTTATATACAAGAATACCGAACAACTAGTAAACACTCGAGGCTTCACGAAGGGACATGAATTTTCTAGAAGCTAATGACGTGTTACTAGCGTCACACGACTTCCACTGTCGTAACACTATTATACTAGGCTTAACTGTATTTCTTTGGTTTGGTGATTTACTAATTTTTATGTGATATACATCGAAACCGTAAACATTCCTGCTCAAAAGAACAAATGGAACCATTGTGTAGCCTAATATATAAATTTAATGTAGTATTTAAAGAAAATGAAAACGATTATTTTTCCCTGTTTAGTAATATAGTACTTACTGTTTCGTTTTTCATTTGTTTCGCTCAGGCATTGTCCACATTCATCAGGCTTAAGCCCACTGAAAGGAATTCCATCACAACCAATACACTCATTTTTGCCGCCGCATACGTTACAGATATCCATGTCGTAATTGATGCTTCGGTTTGTGTTTCCTTCAACACAGTGTCCACATCTATAAAAGAAAAAAATTATATTCACTGTTTCATTTTCAGTTGATCAACGATTGTGTTTGTAAATAATTTAAACTTATATTTTGAGTACGACTGTCTTCTACAACAATATCTCAATCATAATAACTTAGTTGTCATGGTACCCGAGGGCAAAATTTCAATTAAAACAAATTAATTATTAGTGAGAATTGTTAAACTTCTTTATCACTTATAAAATCCATTAACCAAGGTTTCTTCTTTTAGGGTAAATTTTGAATCGTTACCTAACTGAAAACGTATGTCTTATTAGATCTGTGAAAGAAAATCTGGCAATGCTGTGACATAATTAGGCATGCATGTTTTACTAGACATATAGAATACAGACTAGCTGTGAGGTGTCACGTAAGCAAGTTTGTATATTTTATTAAACTTGAAACATAATTTTGATGCATTACTTCAGCGAACATGTATTTCTCAGCAAACATGGAACACAATTATGTTATAATATATGACGAAGCTGAGCATGTATATCTTGTAGCCTTAACGTAACGTATATAAGGTTTATTAGGCCTAGAATACAATGTAGTTGTAATATATCATGTAGACGAGCATCTACACCTAAAATAAAATTACTTTAATTTTCTTATGGCAGATGTTTTTCTTAAGAATAAAGCTAATTCATCATTGAAGAAGAATCATGTGAAAATTCCATTTTTTCTAAATAATGAAGCCAAAAATTAAAATTGAAGCACATGAAAACCCGCATAACTTAGCTCGATTTCCGTTTGGATTTAATTTTCTCATCTTTAGACATTTTTAAGGTGTATAAAGCACCTTTAGTCATTCTCATTTTGTCATATTACTTTTGACATGAATAATAACATTTGTCCATAAACTTTTTATAGATAATATAAATAATGCTTCAATTTTTCAGTTGTGTTTGTAATGGATAGTACCGATAGATTTAAATTTGTAATGTGCGAGATAATGTTAATAGACATTTTCTGCACAAAGAATTATTTCTTCAGACTCAAGAGATAAATAAAAACTTCATTGTAAATTGTGAACTTTTTGGAAAGGTTATTTTATGTTTTTATAGTTGGAGCGATTCTCCTTAGAAAACAAGCATATTTTTCATTGAATAACTGTGTTAATACTTCCTGATTTTACTAGAGCTGGAAATTGTAGTAGATAAGTACTGGCAATAAGGCATGAATACGTTTTTGGTTTCTTATTGTATTGTTGCGTATCTGCTTGTTTGTTAATTTCCGAGGAACTTCGGCGATACAAGTCCTTTCTTAATTAAAACTAGTTTATTCTTTCTCGATAAAACTTTGTAATACACAGAATTTCCACAGTCACTTTAAACTTAACAATCTTTATAACACACGTGATTCACACACTTTACTTACGGTGCCTACTATTCGCTTGACTCAATTATTTCTATCTTCAATCTATCTGCATATCTATCTATCTACGCTGCTGGGTTTCTTTGCCAGGCTTATATACTAAAAAAAGAGGGTGTCTAGTAAATACTCGAAGTTAACGGGGTTCCCCGATAATTCTAGAATCTCCAGCGCGCATGCTCCTAGCGTCACGCGACTTCCGCTGTCGTAACAGTATCATAAAATACTTGAAAAAACTATGAGCTCAAATCGTGAAATGGTTCCAGCTGTTAAAATACTATATTTGTAGTATGAATTTATACCTTTTTTTCACATAGAATATAAATAATTCTATATGCTTATAATCGTTTTTTGTTTATAAATTTATACTAATCAAAATTTTATTTTATATTTTCATGATATTATGGATATCTCGTTTACACATGTTCAAATGTAGTGACAAAACATTAAAACATTGTAATTCTCAGATATGAAGAAGACAACCAACTAACTGATTGACTTATTGTAGAGTTTGGATAATAATGACATTCGTTTTTTTTTTTCAATCGAATTTATATCGAAGCAATGTTAAATCATTCTAGACGTACATTGTCAATTTTTTTCTTAGTAGACAACTACAATATGCTGTTTATAAACTGGGCTTTTACATAATATTTATCAGTTGATATTGTTGCGTCATCGAGTCACATGACTACTGTGACGCAACGTTTCTAGAACTATCATGTACTTT
>NW_013670812.1:68424-69891 GCF_000517525.1 Limulus polyphemus | reverse complement strand
GTAATGAGCCAAATTCATAGAAAGTAGTAATCTGCTTGTGTCATAATTAACTGTCTTCCTTGCCCCAGAGAGGGTCTGAACAACCTTATCATTGTCTTTGAAGCAGTTCTATTTCTGCTAATGACACTTTGAGACACCTGGAGTATATTCACAACAGCTTTCTCTGATTGGATAACTTTTGTTTATCTGATGGCTTTCTCACGAATAAAATATTCAGATGTCTTCTCTGGGGCCTAGCCATAGCTCATGAGCAGTTTGGAGTACTTTGAAATCCAACTGAATGAGATGAGTCAGACAAGACTTTTATGAAATATTTCTATGTAGCATAAACTCAGTGATCAATAATTTACATTTCAGTTCTTGACTGATAATCAGATGCCTGATATTCAGCATTATTTTCCAACAGAAATTTTGCATCATCATAGATATAGTATTTCAAATTCTGATTATCTTTTAATTGTCTTGAACATTGTACATAATTTAAAAAATACTTGATTGAAAGTTTAAGAAGTTGGTGGATAAAACAACTCATAGACTAGTTAAAGAAAAAAGCTGAGAATTTAATCTTAAGATTGAGCTTTATTTAGGAAGCTGCCTAAATATGAAACAATGTCAAGTTTATACTAGAAGTATATATTTAACTCTTTTAAACTTATAATTTTTAGCATGTACTGCCAGAATTGTTTTCATGATGTCCTAATAATTATCACCATACCTTATAAAATTTCAAGTCCATTTATAAAAGGTGGATAATAACATGGTTTGGATTAGGTTTCAGCCAGAGATATAAATGTTATCAAATACTATCACTGTCTAATGAGTAAATTGGGATGTTTGGCCGAATGCCGTCAGTGTCCACTTGGGTTTAAGGAGTTAAACTGATTTTATTGATTGATATTTTGACAGAAAATAATATGGCATTTTCAAACCTGGATGAATACTAGTAAAAAATGTAACAATCATTCTAAAAAAGAATCGAAATGGTCAAAAGTATGATATTAAATATTTTAAAAAAGTCAAAGAAAGTTTGTTTTGTTTTTCTTTGATAGAAATATAAGCTACTGCACCATGGGAAAAGCATCAGTTTCACTTGGTCCTTCTCTTCAACATATTGAGGTAAGATTAAATACACACATAAGCAGCAATATAATTGCTGTACTTGTAACTTTCAGAAAGTTATTCTAATTTAATTTTGTTCCACTTACATTTAGAATACATGCAAATATAGAATTAAACAGAAAGTAGCTTGATAGACTTCTGTTATTGAAAAATACAGTTGTGGTTTCCCTGTTTATAATATTATGAATCTACTTATGTGTCAAGAGAGAAAAACTCCACATAACCACCTGTGTTAATTTTTTATCCTTTTATGACTGGAAGGGAAAGTAGATGCATTAAATGATTATTTATTTAATTGGTTAATACAACACTCCACCAATTAACGCCCACAATACAACACTCCACCAA
>NW_013670812.1:52244-67909 GCF_000517525.1 Limulus polyphemus | reverse complement strand
AGTCTTGTTTAACAAAATCTGCCTACAAGAAAATCTGTCACCAAAGTACACCAACATGTAAAAAATTATATGCCCAAATTTTAATTAATGAAATCAATATCTCAAGTACTTTTACAAAAAACTGCTAATATAATATTACTAATATAAAAAAGCCATTAAAAAATGGAATATTTACACAGACTGCTATAAGAATCCTGTACAATTTAGATTTATTACCAATTCTTTAAATACTGTTACCAAATCTGTTTCCATTGTACTTAACACAATTTTAGATATTTTGCTTAAAAATATAAAAACAGTGTTATAAATAAATTTAGGAAATTTTTTGGATTATAAAAAATAATATTCCAATTCAGTCACGACTTACGATTTTACCACATTATATTTAAATATACAATATATTTAAATGACCTTGTTAGAGTATTTAATAACCTGTTTGATAACTTTATGGATGCAGAGATAAACTTCACTAAGATCCAATGTAAAAATATACTGTACTTCTGCATTTATAATAGTCATATAACTTTTAACCAACAGATCTATAAACAAACAGTTGGTATTCAAGTGGGTGCTAATTTCTCTTCAAATATGGCCAATTTGAATCTGTTTTTCTATGAATATTCATTTTTAATAAAAAGTTTAGATCTCAATTCATTGAACTATACATTCTGATATATGATGATTTAATTTCAATAAATAATTTAAACTTTGCCCCAAATATAATATATCCTAAGGAATTGACTAGAGAAAAAAGTAATAGCTAATTATATGGACATAGACACTTATTTTGTAGAAGGCAAAGTTCAGTTGACCATTTTTGATGAAAGAAGAAAATTTAATTTTCCCATCCTTGGTTTACCTACTCCCTATAGTGTTATTCCTAATGTTTTGTTAAAAGGGATTATTTTATCACAACTGAAATAATTTTTAATGGTATGCAATAGTAGTAACTCTTTCTGTGGATAATGTTTCCTTATTCATAAATAAACTAAAAAATAATGGATATAAAGATATACAACTCAACATATTTTTTTACTATTTTTTATAATATATATATATATACATTTATTTTGAATAATATACTTTCAATTATGGAAAACTTCTTACTTAGAGGTCATTAGTTTATCAAGGGTGACCTTGAATAACTAACTTAGTTATAAAACCAGTTTTTTATTCAGTATGCCGGGACTGGAAAGACCAACTTAAAGTAGCTGGGCCTTCCTCAGCTTTCCCGTGTCATACTTGAATAAGTGTTTGACAATTTATAAGTAAGTTACTTTTTTTTTTCATTTTGTTTTTTTAAGACCTTTATAAGGGTGGTAAATGGAAGTTTTATACTGTAGAAATTTTGGGTGGTTCTGTTTCTACTTTCGAAAATGAAATAAATTTAAGGGTAGCTCCCTTCTTACGTCTGGCCGAAGACAGCAAAAGGCAGTAGGAGGTGAGACGTTGTGAGTTTAAGCACTCACCTTAACACCCTTCTTTTGATTTTCTATGATGGTCAACTTGTTTAACTTCAGCATTTTGCTTAATAGATGGGATGTCTCCAATGCTTTTTGGATGCTATTACCACAAGCTTTATCCATTTATGACTATGGATGACTGACCAGAAGAGAAAGTACATGCATTAAATGATTATATATATATATATATATATATATATCTGTATGTGTGTGTGTGTGTGTGTGATACTACTGGTCACAATATGTATCATGAATTTGTAATATTATTTCCTAAACTATCTTCAAGTAACTAATATGATATACTGATGCTTTCTTTAGAGATAACAAAACACAATTTTTCATGCTTTATCAACCACCAGTTTTCTGTTCTCTGTTATCAGAATGATAATAGAAAGTGTGAAATATTAATTTAACACTCAAAAATGACATAGCTTTTGTAGAAATACCCTAAAATATAATCAATTTATCCACAAAAGTTGTCAATCCTTTTATATTTATTGTAACTGATAAAGTAGTTCAGTCAGTCTAATTCAGTGAAACAAGCCACTGTCAACATGCTGTGTATATATATATGTATAATTTATTATTATTAACATAGCTAAGAGTCTTTTTTAATTTTTTTAATAAGGCTATAGAAATATGATTACCAACTAAGTTATATGGATAATCTCTGCTTTTATAGCCTCTTTTTTTCTGAATTAAGATAACACAATCAGCCTGACAGTAAGAGATAGTATCTTCACTGTAAAATTTATTGTTTATTTTCTACATTATAGCACAGTACACTTAAACAAATAAGTTAAGAGAGAGTTTTTTGGACTTGATTTGAAGTAGAATGGTCATAAAATACATACACACTTGTGTTTGTTTTTGTGATCATAGAAACAAATTACTTATAACATATTAATGCACACTGATTTTTTAATTTCTTTTTTATTTCATTTTAGGGAACAGAAACAAATGATCATGTGAAAGATCCTGCTACCTGTGATACTGTATCATTGGATTCAACAGCAAGGTATTCTTCCTATCTGCTTGAAATATTCTTATTTATCATTTAAATATTATGATTATTATTTTAGTATAATACCTTAAAAATTTTAACTTTTTAAGATTTTTTGTTACTGAATAATTGTTTTATATTGAAGCTGTGAAGGTCAAAGAACAAAATAATAACTACTACTAATACTCTAAGAAAGAGTATTTTCACTTTTACAAGAAAACAAAAATTTAAGTAATCTGTCTTGCTGTGTGAGCTATGTGAAATATTGTTTTCGAGATGGTATCTTACCTCTCACATAATAGCTTCTCTGATTTAGTGCTGCCCTGTATATACAAATTTTTTCACTTGTCACTAGCCTTGAACTCCCACCTACCCCATCTTCAACATGGCTCTATTGCATCTCTCCTGATGCAGATTACTCCCTCTATAATAGTCAGCCTAACTTTCACTTCTTGTTTAGGCACTGTTGTGTTCAGACATTACCCAATTTTGCTCATACTATTAACTTCACACTTGATTTTCTTTTTTGCATTTGTTAGGTATTTAACTTCCGGTTTTCTTTATTTTTCATGGAATTACCACAGTTGAACTGTGAATTCTAAATTTTGTGTCACAAGTACCACTATTGTGACTACCACTATTTTGTCTGTCATTTTTCAGGCTTCAGGTTCTACACTTTAGGCTGACAAGGCTAGAGGAGCCTGGTTTTGATGTTAAGAATTTAGAATACCCTTTTCCTTCCTTATTCTATACCACGTAATCCCCTGTGTCACCTACGGATGCTGCCTGGCTTCCCTCAGTCATTTTGGACATGTTCACAGGAATTTTACATTTTGTCTGTATCCCCCTAGATCTTTGGATTTTTCTGCTTTGGCTTATCACCTAGCAGACATTCCTTTTCTAGACTCACAACTCTTGGAATCTATGATGCAAGTGTGGAGGGCCAATCCTGATTCTCTAGATTGGTTCTTCCAGGCCAAATTTTCCGGACTCCTGCTTATCCTCACCTCTATCCTTCAGTACCTGTCTACTATGCCTCTCCTTACTGAGGCTGTCCCCTAATCCCTTGCAGGGTTTGTGGAGGAAGATCTACACCTGTCTGCCATGTGGGCTACTAATAACATTTTCATCTCCCACTACCTACATCATGTAACTGTTTCTTCCTCATCTGGATATTGCATTCCACCTGTTGCCATTCTCCACGCAATGGTTCAACTATGTATTGGTAAGTTTGCTTTTCTCTATATTCTACTATATCATATCTCTTATAGGTAGTGGATTTTGCTCAGTGGTGAGTGGTGCCTGTCCAGGTATATGAAACTTTTGGCTATCAGCCACACAGTTCACACTGTATGGCCTATCACACAAAAAGTGTGTGTGTGTGTATATATATATATACACACACACACACACCATCTGGGGTACCCCCGGTGCACCACCTCTGATGGGTCAAACCTTGGAGGCTGGTGTAGCAAGGAACCTGACCAGACAAGTGGTTAGCTGAGATGACCCACCAGAGAAGAAAGGGGGCTGCTGGACCCACTAATCTATATATATATACTGCTAGTATGTTCACTTCATGGTATATTGCATCATAATTATGCCTGTCCAGACTATATTAACTCATGGACTATCATAAGTAAAGGGGATAGCTGCTGTTTTTTAATTGAATAAATCAGGAGCAGTCTGCTTTTGAAAATTTCGATGGTCACCCATTACACAGTCTCCAGTGTCAGCATTCCTCTGAGCTCCCAATGCACTTCCCCCCCCCCCTTCTTTGAGTGGAGAAAGGGACTTCTTAACACTTGCCAGTTCCTAGCCATTGAAGTGGTGGACCATTGAGACTTCCTTCTGAATGTTCTCAGTCCTATTCAGTTGAGAATAAGGCAGTGGTGTTCTGCTGGTGTAGATTCTTCCACTGACTCATAAACTGCAGTAGATCCGCCAAAATGCAGTTCACCCCTCATCGTACCATCGCCCGAATGTTGGTTCCTGGAAAGTAGGTTTTGGGCTAGAGCTGGACCAAACAACATAATTCCTCATGCATATGTTGGTCAGGAGCCCTCATCCTACCATGAACACGGTGTACTAATTAGTCAGGGTACCCCCAATATACCTCCTCCATTAAGCTGTGGCATGGGAGTTCAGTATTGCAAGGAACTGGACCGGCTAACAGGTACTCTGGTTGGTTGAAGAACCCCAGGCATACCACCTGCTGGGCATGATTCATTAGTTCTATTTGTGTATCGAGCTGGACCAGAAACCAGAAGTCCATTTGGTTTTGAATTTGAGTGAACCACCACACAGGCACTTCCCTGCCTACCATCACTCTAATGCTTGGTTCCTGAGTGGCTGATGCTGGTTAAGAATTTGTGCATATGTACTCTATATATCCAGATGGGATGGTACATTCTCATATGCTTGAGGTGAAGATAAATACCCAATGCCACCTGGTTTTGGACTACAGTTGACCCACTGAGTACAGTCTGATGTACCCTAGTCATTCTTCACCATAGGGCACATCTGTTTTATTTTTCCCCATCATTACTATATTTTGTTGAGAACCCTCCATCCTGCCATCTCCTGGATTTGGATTTCAGAAGTTTGTGTTGGGTGTTGAGCTGGACCAATTAGCATGTATATATTAATGAATGTGTTCCAACTAATTTCTACCCATTTAGGTAACACTTACTACCTTACTGGGTGAAGAGTATACCTGGGACAGATATGATGTAGTTTCTCATAAGTGTGTTTGTCTCTCATCAGAGGTTACACTACTTGGACATTCTTCAGACACTTTCCAAAGAATGCTTTTCTAGGTAACTTTTGCACTGGTCCCTCCACCTTTTCAATGTGGGATTCTAGCTATTATGTGAAAAGAGTTAAGATACCATATCGGAAGTTAACATTTTCCTCAACTGAAAATGTATTGCCGATAGGTACTTACCTCTGCTCATACTACCTACCCATCATCTCCACTTCCAGTGCTTCTTTGATGTCTAATCTCAAAGTGAAGGGTTGGCTGAATAGTATAGAGGGAGTAACCTGCATCAGGCGTGTGTGTTGGGCTCCTATTTGTGGAGGGTTGCTACATGCTTACTTGCATGTGAAGATACAGTAAAACCACTTTGAATGTGGGGTAAGTGGGAGTTTCAAGGTTAGTGACGAGCAAAAACATTTTCACATATAGAGGGCAGCACTGAACAAGAGAAGGTATTAAGTGAGTGGAGGTAAGTACTTATCGAAAATACATTTTCAGCTTAGGAAAATGTTAACTTTACTAGTTATGAAATAGATTATTTCATAATTTCTTTTTATAGAACCAAGGATCGTGCATTGCCTGATATCCCACTGCCAGCCACAGTACACAATTCAACAAGTGATTCAAACTCAGACTCTGTAGCTGACAACAGCTCTGAGTGCTATGCAACTGTTGCCAAGGGGATAGTGAACCCTAACAAATCAGCAAATCAACATATAGCTACAAAACCATCAGCCACGAATGAAGTAACAGTTTCAGTAAGGAAATAGTTTAAAGACTTTTTTTTAAAATTTTTATTAGCAAAAACATCCAATAAAATGAAATATAGTTTAAGGAACAGTAGTAACTACAGTACACTTTAAAGGTTCTTTTAAAGTAGTAAAAAGTAAGTATAATTAAAAAGTTGGTAAAGTCTTAAGTAGACCCATCACAAGTGCTAGGTTTTTTATGGGTTTTGTTTTTAATATTTCTTTTAAATTATTTATTGGCATATTGAAGTAAAGTCATAAAATATCATTGTTACTATGGCTAGAGTTCTCCAACAGCAGAGTTGGTTGATGGGGAAATTTTTTGAGGTTGATCACATAAAGTGTTTTCCATTTCTGAATTATTTTGCTTTAAGTATTCAAGGTTTAGTGGCATTTAGTATTGAAAATTAAATGTAAAAACATGAAAATTACATCATTTACGACTCCAATTCTCCATTCATCTCACCACATAAATATTATTACACACCAGACTGATAAAAACAAACGAATTGCACAAAATTTGTATTATTAAATTTTCTTTGGATAGTAAAGGTGTGAATATTTTAGTTTCATGGAGTATCAACTTTTCTAATGCTGACACTGTTTAATTAATTATCAGCACTAGTCACACATCTCTGATTATAATGCAATACCAAAATATACACTTGCTCAGGTAAGTTTGATTTGATTTGTTTCTGTGCAGTGATCCATGATTGCTGTTTTTTTTTTTGCTTATATATATGTAGATATGTTGCAAATTTAATTTTTTTTGCAATAAATTGTGAAAATAATTAAACTCAACCTTTATCCATTTAACTCTTATTTCTAATATTCAAGATAAGAAATTTGGAATAAATATCTTGTACGTTATATTCTTGTATGAGAAATCTTGATATATCATAGAAAACATTTAAGAGTTTTGACCACAAACTCGTGTGAAGTTAAGACTTCTATAGAGTCACGAATTAGGTTTAACATTTGTGATTGGCTCAGCATGGCCAGGTGGTTAGTGTGCTTGACTCGCAATCTGAGGGTTGGGGGTTCGAAGCTCCATCCCACCAAACATGCTTGCCCTTTCAGCTGGGGGGTGGGAGTGGTGGGTTATAATGTGACAGTCAATCTCACTATTCTTTGGTAAAAGAGTTGGTGGTGGGTGGTGATGACGGGCTGCCTTCCCTCTAGTCTTACACTGTTAAATTAGGGATGGCTAGTCCAGATAGCCCTTGTGTAGCTTTGCAAGAAATTCAGAAACAAACAAAACATTTGTGATTATAGTACCATTGCCAACTAGGAAAATTTCTGTATCATTGAAATTAGAATTTTACTCTCTTATTTTAATGCAGTATATTTTCATTTAATTTCTTATATTACTGACAAGTTTCTGCATAATGCTCCACTTAGCTGTAAAACACAATTTGGCAATAACTTCCTTCATGTACATAAAAGTATTTTTGAATGTTTAATCATTAAAACAAGTTTTCAAGTTGTTTTTTTATTATAAAATGAAGTAGAAAATATGTATACTGTATTGTATATTCACGTACTTTGAAAATTCTGTGATACTGATTTTTATTACATACGTACAATTGTTTTCCAACGAGAAATTTTAAATGTAAGGACAAATTTGTCTTTTCTAAGAAGAATAAAGTAGTAAAGTTAATTATCTATAAAGTTTTTTAATTATTTCTAACATTTTTCTTCATTTAAGTTGGAACAAAGTGAGGTCTATAAATGACTATTTTTGAAATTTCATTATATATAACATACAGAATTGAAGTTTTGTAATACAAAGAGGTGAAGAACATAGAATAGTAAATTAGCTGAAACATCAAGCAATAAAATATGTTTCAAATAATTTTTCACCTACATTTTATAATTTGATCATTAATTCTTTTTACAAGTTTTTATTCCTGGCTTGTTTGTGTTGTAACTAAACTTAAGACTGTTGTATCCTGTAATTCTATGTTCACTGCAGGGTTAAAGTGTGCATTCATAACTTTTTCCAGAAGTACATTTAAAATTAAATAAATAGTTTTATAATCAATACATGTTAATAAATCTGGCTTTAAAATATATTTTATAATGTAGATTTTGATATTTTCTAAGTTTTTATTTCAATTTCAAAAGAAAATATTAAACAAATTCTCAATTTTCACTTCTCTTGTGTCACATGATGTGACTGTGCCAAAAATTGCTCATTTTAGATTTTTTCTACTCTTGTATGATTTCCTGAGTGTCCAACTAATTAGAAACATATACTATAGATATGGACAAGCCAGAATTATAAACTTAGAGTCTTGTATCTTATGACTTTACTGAGATACTGAAAAAAAGTCAGTCCCACATGACACACACCCCTCACGTAATTCTCAGTAATTACATCTGATATTGCTATTGGAATATTTATAACTAGTAAAAAGAATGAACTTTTCTTCATAAGATTTATTATACTGCTATGACATTTTGGCACTGTTTTTTTCTGCTCCGAGTAGCTATTCAAAAGTTTTTCACCTATTTATAGCTTAGTTTAAAAAACAGTTAAATTATAGTAGTTTTGGGACATTCTATTCTAGTGCTTGATGAATTTCTTATGTTCTAAGATACATATTTGAAAAGAACATCAATACTTTTGTGGAGAACAAACATAGTAAGAAAAAACTAATGCTAACTAATGCTGTGCCCTCAAGTACAAGTTACTGAAATAGTTTCAACTGTAATGTAAGACCAAAATTGTTAGTTTATTATGTATATTTTGTGTTGTTATATAAGCAGTTTTTAACAAAAGTAGCTAAAATACAAAAATTAGCAACTCGTTAGGCTAGATAAAAAAATAACATAAATGAAAAAACTAAATAAAAAAAGTTTCTGGGCATGTGATTGTAATTTTATTTATTGTTTTCATAAGTTCTCCCACTGTGGTTAATTGCCTGTCACATACTTAGATATTGTCTAAAGGGCACTGTAATGAAATAGAATTAAAAGAAAGGATATGTGGAAAGGTTAGATAGCTAAGGCTGTTATAATAAGTAGTTGTAATTGTTTGTTACAATGTGCAGTCATTCTAGAAAAAAAAGTATTGATTTTATTTCGTATTTTTAAATTTTTTTTCTCTGTATATTGATGATGTTGCTATAATTAGTGTTAGGGTAGAGAAAATAAGAGATAAAATATAAAGGTTTACAAATTTGATCTTCACTTCTGAGATTCTAGACATTATGCAAATATAATTTGAAAGTTGTAAGAAGAAAAGAAGCATTTTTATTCTTATCATGAAAATCAACTTGTACTCGGACTGACTCAGTAAAGGTTTTATAAGTATGTAGTTTTGGAAAAAATAAGATATTTAATTTTGATTTTTTCTAAAGCATTGTTTTCCTCATGGCTTTTTTTCTTTTCACATGTTTTAATAAGCACCTTGCAATTTGACTTAAATAGGCTGCACTACAGACAATACAGTATTTTGTAGTTAGTTAATTGCTTTCAGTGAATATTGTTTTGTTTATAATTCCTTTGTTTTGTATTGATTGGTTTAAAATTTTTTACCATATCAAGTAACTGCGATTACACGATACATTTCCTTGTAATGAAACATGTAACTTTTTTAGATTCCAGCTATTTGTGATGATGCACCTTACTCTACACCCCTGACTCCAGCCAGTGTTGTAACCACCTCATTAGAATTCCTTCAACCTTCATGTTTAATTGAAGATTTAAAGAAATCAGAATCAGGTGTAAACAACCTTTCTCATACTCACAGTACGGTTATTAAAGCTCAACCTGTTCACCACTCAGTGCTTCCAGGACACATAGATTTAGATGAACAAGAAACTGATGATTGTTATGATAATCCAGAAGCTACACATTTACAAAAACGACAGATTTCCACAAAAGTACCTGTATGGCCTTACTTTCCTACTTTCAGCTCATACCAACCACCATCTGCATCAGATCAATCCAATGGAGAAACAATTGATTCAGAGAACTTCTTGATATCCCAAGCTTCTGGTTTGTCTTTCTTTTGCTGAATTTCTTTACACATATGTTTTACAATGAGTTGGTTTGTTGTTGGTGTTTAATATTTCATTGCAAATTTTAATAATAGCATAGTAAAATTATTATTTTTTTGCTATCATAAAATATGTATAAATAGGAAAATATTTTTTTTATCAAGAATGGATATATACATCTTATATTTATGGTGTTTTTGCCCTTTTTGTGTAGTCAAATACTGATCATAAATGTTGACCTGAGGTATACAAGTTCAATTAGAACAGTTGGAATCTTTGTAAAATATTTGAATTGCTCTTTTGGAATATCACAAATATATGATTGTGTCCAATATTTAAAAGATACACTTCTGGGCTTCTTTGAAAATTTCAAGGGTATGTGTAATTATGATCAGAAGTTACTTGAGTCTTATGTACATAATTTATAAAACTTCTATATAAAATTTTAAAAACGTTACAAAGTGAGGCTCATATCCAATGCTTGACTTGTATTTTGTAGAATTTGTTAAAGGTTTATATAAGTAAGTTTTATTTTATTTTCCCTATTTTTTTCAAAAATGAAATATTGCATGGTGATAGCTTTTGATAGTTAGCTTCTATTAAATTTATGGTATTGAGTATTGCTTATCATTTCCAATTTGGTGGCATTGACCCATCAATAATTAATATATACTTTACAAAAACTAGGATTTTTATTAAATTATCTGTACTTTTTGAATTTTTTGTATAAGTTATTTTTTGTTTCTAATTTTTCTAATTTTGTTTACATTGTTCTAAAAAGCCATTCTTTTTTAATTTCCTCTGTCTCATTTACTGAAAGAATGTTTACTTGTTTGATCCATATTTATTACATTGATTGTTAATTTTTTAGCAGCTATACACTGAGAATGAAGAGTTTTTGTTGTTGTTTTTTGAAGGCATCTATAAATAAATTGTTTCAAACAATTTAATACTTAAATAGTCATTCCAATAATATCAGTAGTATCTAATTTGATACATTGTAAGCTTAAAAGTTGTTGTGTGTACTTAATTTTCCACTTATCTTTGTCAGCTTCTGCATTAACATAATCTCACAATGCTCTCCGTTATATTCTGAGTGCATTGACACTTCTTGCTTGTTTCTAAGCCTGTAGACTAATAAACTGAATGTTTTTTTGCTGTTATTGGCATTTTAGCACATGTAGTGTTAAAACCAATCAGGACTAGGGAAGACCTGTTAAACATTTTATTATATGCTTGATGGAGATAGATTTACCTCTGTAGTTCTGCCTGTTTCTTTAATATGAGGAGTAATTAAAGTTTTCACATAGCCTTACATGCAAATATATTTATTTATTGGAGAAAACACAACAGAGTTCCTTGCATTGTTTTTCTTGGTTACTCTGGAACTTGACAGATTCCACTTTATTTGTTGTATAACTTATATAAGAATTTAACAAATAATAACTTGAAAATAGTTTTAACTGTCTTTAAAAAAAACTGTAACTCTTTTTTTACATTCGTATACTCAGTAATAGAAATTTTACGTTGATTAATGGTCTACAAGTTACATATGTAATTAGCAGGCAAAATTTGGAAAACAAAAATAAAAAGATTTGTGATTTTTACACTAAAGACCATTAATGCTGTGTTTTTGGCATTTAACTATGACTTAATCATGCAGAACTAAATCAGTTTGACTTCACATTTCTGAGCAGAAGCCTTTCTGCATTATGGAAAAAAAAAGAGAAATTAGAGTTTTGTGTTAGTTTTTCTATTTTAACATTCTTTTAAATTGAACTGGGATGATGGGGCTCTATGCTGCTATTAAAATTTAGGTTAATATCAAATCAGATAGACTTATCTCTGAAATACTAAAAGCCTTTTCTTTTTTTGAGTTGTATTCACACTGTCAACAGCTGTGTAAGTTTAAATTCTCAGATTTTCTTGACAGTCATTCTGTTAACTTCATTATGAACTCTCCAGTTATTTTCTGTGTTTTTACCTTCAAAAGGTTGTTTACAAGTTCACACTCTTCTTCTTTGACGTGGCCTTGGCTCCTTATATTTTCTTTCAAGCAGTAATGCAATCTGATGGTATTCTCCGTTCACTCAACATTTAGTTTCATTTCTGCATAGACTGTAAGCTTATCCAGACTAATTTTTTCACTCAGTCTACATTTTTGGGAAGGATTATCCAGAAATCCTATTTAGTACCAACAATATATTTGGCACATCTGGGATATTGAATAAAAACAGTTGAAGGAACACTTCAGCCATCTTCTATAGTATCCCAAGCCTTTGGAGCCAATGGCTTATATGCAATGCCTCCAATGGTTCTTAGGTTCTCATTGGCACTTGATTTGAGCCCCATTGTCATGCAGCATAACTGTTTCTCCCATCATTTCTGTGTCTTCAGTTTTGGACTCAAGAGTTTACAGCATCTAGGTCTCCCTTTTCCTCTTGACCATTATATTTTCACAGATGCCTATCTCACAGGCTGGGGCATTGTGTTGAGGCATCAGTATTGTTCTAGTTCCTGGTCTTCTCAAGAAGCAACAGTTCACATCAACATGTTAGAACTTTGGGTTGTTCAGCATGCTTGTCTTGAGTTTTTGCCCTTTTTACATCATCTTTCTGTGTTGGTTTACACAAAAATATCTACAATGGTGACTTACATCAACAATAATGGTGATACTAATTTTTGCAGCCTTTGTTTTACTGCAGTTTCACTACCAGTTTTGCTTCATTTTTAACATATTCACCTTCAAGCCTGTCATGTTTCCCATGTGATGAACAATTTGACATATACTTTTTCTCAGGATTGTTGGCTGCTCAACAAATTGTTATTTTTTTTCATATTTTACTTCTGTGCCTAGTTACAGAGCTGCTTTATCTACCATTTTCAGAATCCATCAATTTCTTTTGTCCCTGTTGTTAAAGGACCTCTTCTGAACACTTTATGTTAAATAACCCTAAATTCGTAGACACTGTCTTGAATTATTCTTGGATTTAGTTTCTTGTTGTCTGGCTTCTTCCTCTTTTGTGCTTTTGGAGACTTACTTGCTCTCATATCATTCCACCAAAATATATTTTCTTTTATTGCTTACATTTGGTAGAAGATGTTCTGATACTTCTGCTATTAATGCTTCACATACATTGTTTTCTTGATATATGGCATGTCTTCATACTTAAAACTTGGCTGCAAGAGAAGGTAATCTACCCTGCCTGTGATCCTGATTTTCATTCTGAAGGAAGTTCCTATCTCCAGTCAAGGTTAATTGCTGTTATCTCACCCATACTGAATCCTTCAGGAAGGCTGAGAAAAAGTTGTTTATTTTATACAATGAATCATGCTTTTTTTGGATTTTTTTACAGTTGATCTGGCTTGTTTATTGTGCTTTTCCCAAACACCTGAAAAGAGAATTTTGTGTTACATCTCAACAATTTTATGAATTTGCAAATTTGGTGTCTCTGTCCTAGTACCATGTTGAGGATGTCATGCAGGTTGGCATGTAGACAACTCCAAATGTCCTCTTGAAATTTTATTTAGGTAATATTGCTGTGTCTTCAGCTTTGAGATTCTGTTTACCTCTGGTTGTGATACTTTATCATCCAACATACCTGTTAACAATTCCAGGGATGTCAGAGGTTGAGAAATCATTTAATTTACATAAAAATGCAAATAGAATAAGAAAATACCGTTTTCTTTATAATATATGCTCTTTGTACATATTTGTCCAGTCAAGGCACTTGCATATCCTATGTATTTCTATATTTTCATACACAAAATTCTGGAGCTCCATGAAAGGATGGTGTTCCATATAAGATGCTCATTCTCTGTATGATATCTGATAGCTCCTATCAGGATAGGGATTATCTTACCTCTTTATTATGTCTGGTATAGATTTGTCAATCCTATTCTTGAGACCACTTAGATTTTTTTTATTCTCCCTGGGTGCCCAATGACAAAGTCAGGTTTGTGATTTAGCTAGCCTTTCCAGATTATAATAAAGGGGTATTTAACTACAGAATGATGTCCAGTCTTCAGTTATTACCGATGTTCTCCACTGAGAATATTCCACTAGAAGTATATGTGTGGTGCAGCACGTTGCATTCTGACCCTGCTGGCCTGTTGCACCATCATCTGTGACCACACCTGAGAATGTGCATGGCTTCACAGGTGTAGTTATTACTGCCCAACTCCCATTTATATATATAACTTGGGGTGTCCAAGACAAGGAGGGACCCTGCTGAAAATAATGTATTTATAATTGTCCTTACTTTGGTTCATTCACTTTGAGGCTAATCTACTTTACTCAATTCTTCCAGAAAATATGTCCATTGCCATTTACTTAGGTTTTGTTTGTTTGTTTTTAAGCAAAATTATACACGTTGAGCTGTGCACACCACTGATATCAAAACACAGTTTTTAGTGACACAAGTCTTCAGATTTACCCTGAGTCACTCTTCTGCATCAGGCTATTTTTGTAAATGAGGTAAAAAAAATATCAGGATTTTGTTTTGTTTTTTTGATAGCCTTTACTTATAAATTAATGGAATGAAGGTTAGAGTTCAGCAAAACAACATTTCCAATGTCATTTAGCAAGCACTTATTGTAATACATATTTTGGTGTTAATTTTCCATCACTTTGAGTGACATTTAATAAAAGGTGACAAAAGTCATGACAACATCTATTTTAATGATGATGATTGTAGGTTTACTTTTACCATTGGATACCAATGAAGAAGGGAATAGGAATTCCTCTATAGCACGTCAAGCTGTTGCTGGTCAAATACCTTCAGTTGAGATTCCTTACATGACCCCTCCATTACAACAATCACCTCAAGCAGCCAATGTAGAAAATGTAATAGGGGCCACTTTTTCAGGTAATGATAATGACTGAATTTAGTATGACATTTTCCAATAATTTAATGGCTATGTCGAATAATATTCAAGTGTTACCAAATATCATATTACATATACTGACTTAAAGTCAGAGTAGTTTTAATATCTAATAGAATATTCCTTTTCAAAATTAATATTTGAACATATTTTAAGATAAAACTTTTAGTCCAATTGTTTCAAAAACATGAAAGCAAAGCAGTTATTCAACTTATAAGCTGTTGGCCAAATTAAACCAGTTTCTAGTTTTTCAGAGGAATTTGCTTTAAAAACCATATAGTATAAGATTTTTGTTATGGATTGCTTCTGTAATTTATGTTGAGGCCTGTTTCAGTTAAGAATTCAGATTGTGTTCATCTTAAGAAGCAAAGCAGGAAAGATTGTCCAGTCTTAGAATGTCTGTACTACCCAGGTGTCAGTTTAATTCAATCTGTTTCATGTTTTACCAAACTGGGAAAATCCACACAACTCAAAATCAGTAACTGTAGGTTTTGTTAAAATTTACAGTTGTATATGAAAGATATTTTGGTTTTTAATTTTCATTGATAGGGCTTTTATTTAGATAGTTGACCTTTTATCAGTGTTCAATATGCAATTGCATGCAGGTAGACAAACGGTTAGACTGGATCAGCAGTAAGTCTCATAGTTTATAATACTAAAATTTGGGTTTTAATACCAGTGGTGGGCTGAACACAGATAGCCCATTGTGTGATGTTGTGCATAGTAAAAAACAACTATTTTTCCAGAATTGCTGTAGAAAACAAAAGCATAAATTAATTAAGTTTCTAATATCTTTTC
>NW_013670812.1:16041-51729 GCF_000517525.1 Limulus polyphemus | reverse complement strand
AAATTAATTAAGTTTCTAATATTCTTTTCAATGTCAACTTGAAAAGTCGTGAAGAAAATTTGTTTATTTTTCCTCTTTTTTGAGATGGATAACGTACAATGTTCTGCCCCAACTAATTCAAATTTAATGGATTTTGATCTATATAATTTTTCTCCAAGTTGTTTTTGGTTTGTGTTTTTTTTTTAGACATAAATTCTATCTAATTGATAAAGTGGATGAATTTGTTTTGCTAGTAAGGCTAGCAGTTCCACCAGCAAAATTAGTTGTGAAAACTTCCTAAAAATGTTTCACCTGTGTAATACTTTTTTTCAAAATTCTGAAATTATATTGTATTAATTGGTATTCATAATTAATAGTATTTATAATCTTTTTAATCATATTTAGTTTTATATTATATGATAATTATTTGATAATGTTTATAAAACTTTTAATAGAAGGTGAATCATTTTACCCATCTTACAGTTGATAAAATTAACAAGTGTGAGTTAAGTATGTTGGAAGTAAAGCAGTGGTTCTCAAACGTTTTTGTCCATGAATTACTTTGGTGTGGTAAAAGACCCAGTGGACCACCTACCAGTCCTACCCCACCTGTTCTATTCTCTCATATTACCTCGGTCATGGCATTGAACATCATTGACCTGCATTTTGATCCAGCCTGTGGTTACCTGGAGGATTCCCGTGAACCACTAGTGGGTCACAGACCACAATTTGAGAACCACTGAAGTAAAGTGTGAGTTCTGTTATCATGGATATTGTCAGTTAAGTGTATTCTTTGTAAGCTCTGTCATTTTTAAAGCAGTTGGCAGAATATCTGTTGTGTGTTTCAAGGGCTTGTTACATCAGTAAATAGGTTCAATACTTTGAAGTTGTACGTTGTGTTTTGTAAGGTTATTGTGGTTGCTTTTATAATCTCAGTAATGTAAATTGAGTAAATAAGGAAGATAAGTACTACCAACAACAAGACTACTTAGCCACAGACTCATCTATGTCACCAGTACTTAGTAACTTCTATGTGGAACATTTCAAAGACAGTATTCTCAATACAGCTGCTCTAAGGCCCAAGATTTTGACCAAGGTATGTTGATGATACATTTGTAATATGGCCACACACTTCAGACAAGATTCAAGAATTCATGAACCACCTTAATAAATAACATCCAACATTACAATTCATAAGAGAAAAAGAAGATAATGTAATATCTTTCTTAGTTGTGATGGTTACCATAAAACACAATTCATGTAAAGCAGGAGGTTATAGGAAACCCACAGATAATGATACAAAATACCTTGACTATAAATTAAACCATCCAAACAGTGTAAGATGGTGCCTTATATTGTCTAGTTTCCAAAATGAACAATATTTTTATTACAGAAGATAGAAGAAAAATACATCACCACATCCCTCTTTATAGTGGACATCATAAATGCTTGGTAAAGAAAAATATAACCAGTAATAAGAAGGAAGAAAATTACAAACATAAATACCGATATTCCCCTACATCAAAAGTTTCTGTAAAAAGATACAGAAAATATCTAAATAAGATAAAGTTAGAAAAGTATTCAGAAGCCACAATGCAATACCATTGCAGTTAGTACACACAAAACCACCTAATGGTGAGCAAAATTGCCAGTTATAGCGTCACTTGTAAATGTGGAATCCAGTACATTGGAGAAACAAAAAGACAAACAAAAGTTAGAATTCAGGAACATAATAGACATATACAAGTCTTCATAATACCAGTGTATTCTCAAATTGTCCATCATACAAGAAGACAACCATATACAAGAAAAAGAAAGATAAAACAAGCTTTCTACACCCACCTAACTGATAACACCCTCAGTCAACCTAGCATAGAAGTTTGTAAAATCTGTTTAGTGCTTTTGAAAGTATTCATATAATTAATTCAAGTAAATTCAAGTGTTAATGAGTTAAGACCCTGGACAAGTGGATAGCACACCAAATTGAATCCTGACCACTACCACCATACAAATAGTTATTCTCATGACTTCCCCAGCAGCTGAAACAGGATTTAAACTAGTTAGTAATTAGTATATACTAAAGGAAAAAGTAACTAATAAATAATTTGGTGATCGTACAGGCTAGTTAACATGACATTGATAATGTTGGTGGCTCCTCATTCTTGTACTAAGTAATCTGATCTTTCTTTGTAGCATGTATATGCATACAAGCAAGTTTCTAAGATTAGAAATATATTTGATATTCCAGGAAGCCAGGACATACCATATAATGTGATAAGTGTTCGTGAACCTTTAGCCAAAATAAGAGAAGAAACATTGAAACTACAACAGCAGCAAAAAAGAGAAAGTATCCCTGTCAGTTTCAGGTTTACTATTAAGGCTTTCTTTTTCTTATAACAGAAAAACCTATATGTAGTGTACATGGTTATCTCTATTTAAAGAATTATTGTTTGAAATGTTTTGTTCTTCACTTAAAATGACAACTGCAATATAAAAACTTAACTGGTGTTTCATTCAAAGCTTTAATTATGATTGAAAATGTAAAGAAACACATTTACTTTTTTTTTCTAATGATATGTTTTAAAATGTAACAGGTGTTAACCAATAATTTTATTGACACTTCTATTGGTCAAGTCTGCCTTTTTGTATCTTGATTTACAAAACCATGTTATTTAATTTCATTCCAACATACATACACATTTTTCAATATAACAGTCACCAGCCTAATAATGTCATATGTTAGCCTATTTTGCTGAAAAAAAAAATTCACGATAAAATGTCATTTGTATTGTTAAAACTAAATAAATAGGTAATATTTATCTTATTTTTAAAAGCTACCTCTGTATTCCTTTTAAAAATTATGTACATCTGTTTCATAAAGAGCTTCTGCTAATCTCTACGCTTATGTTGGAGTGAAGTCCAGCATAAAACTCCATTAGTTTCAACTTACCAGTGAGAGTTTTTGTAGAGTGAAAAGCAACTACCAAAATAATTACTTTAATAAAATAAATGAACGAGTCTGAACTAATACAATGAAAATATTGCCTGTTGGTAGTATTAAAAAACTAAATATAGTTAGATTACATGAAGCTATATGACCAAAGAAAGGCTTCTTATTTGATAATTATAAGTTTAGAAATTCGCAATCCATATAAGGGAGAAAAGGAACTATTTACAAAAAAGACATTGTTTTTATGACTTTGTTAAACAACCCTTAAGTGTGTGGAAGAAGTGAAATTAGTTGAATTTTAAAGTGTTTGACATGAACTTCAACAAGTCATTGTTTTCAAGCTATATCTATTCAGATGAGAAATTTAAAAATGTCTATTCTCCACATACAAATTACTGTTAGAGGCAAAAAAATCAAAGTTAGGGTTAGGAGTTTGTTTTTTATTACTTAAGCTGTATGTTATTAAAATTTATATCAAACACAATTTTAATTATGAACATTTTAATTATATTGTTATGTTTAGGTCATTTCAGGTGACTGGAGATCAGACAGAATTTTTGTAACTATTTGTGTATACTCTCATAACAAAAAAGTGTTGAAAACCTTGCAGAGGGTAGGATTGTTTAGATTTTCTTTTTATAGCTTTCTGGTATCTTCTGGTGGTTTGGACATTCAGCTTGCAGTATAAAATAACATAATGTTTTGGGACAACATGGGACCTATTGGTCCATCTTGGTTGTTTCATCCTCTAAACTAAATTAAAATATTTTTTTTTTAAATCTTAATGCCAGCCCTTATCATTTATATACTTATCAAGCCTTTTCATAATCTCACTTAAATTTACTGCCTCTGCAATATCTGAAGGCAACTCATTCCAAAGTCCAACCACCCTGTTAGAAAAATGAAACTGTCTTAGCTGAAGGTGACTCCTACCTTTTGGGAAAGAGCAAACAAAGAAGATAAAAATGTACAAGATTCATAAAATATTGACATACAGTTGTGGACTTTTATATTTGAATATTTTTGAAGAAATACTATGGAATAATCTTTAACCACACAGATGAACTTGATGAGTAATTGCGAACATTCCCATCACAAAATAAAGTAAAATACTTACAAAAAAAAGCTCCCATCATTTTGATATCTAATCTTTCATCTAAATCATTTTTTAAATGATGAATACATCTACATTGTTTAAATTTAAATAATACTCTTGTGAAAATTTGATGGCATTGCAGAAAATAAAGAAATATATTTTGATAACATTTTTGAAATTATTTATTTAAATCTGTTTACAACAAGCCAAAGTCATTTGCTGATGTAACTAGTTTTGTGTAAGATTGAATGTAAAAAAAGTCAGTTAAAGTAAGTAAATGTATGAGGGTAAACAGATGTTTTGTTTGTCTAATTCACTCACTAGGTTCCTAGAAACCAGTATAGTGATGGCCATTACGTGGTAGTACCTGATATGGAAGAAATGTATGAAGAGATTGATCCTGACTCTGAGAGATCCTCTTCCTTGTATGCTTCTATTGAACCAGGAAGACTTCAGCACCCACCTGCACCTCCAACTGTAGAAAGCCTTAAATCTGTTGCTCAGGCTCACTCTAGACAAGGTAGTGGCATTACCAGGAAATAATTGATGTGTTAATTTTAGCAACTTTTAACATTAAACAGGTGGCAGTAAATATACAATACAGATGAGTTATTTCAGTAAGTTAGCAGTTGACCAAGATTATAATATTCTCTATAGCCTAAAGCAACTGAAAGCTGTTTCAAATTAAAATAGAGTTGTAAAATGCTTTTTCAGTTAATCCTATAAAAAGTCCCGAAAATTTCCATAATGATACATCTTTGTATTCCCAGCACTTCTGGAAAATTCATGTGAACTGAATTCCATGACCTGTGCATAGGTGGCAGCAAAATTGGTAAACTTGTGAATTTTTGTATATAAATCATTGTGTTTCTTTATGTCACCCATCACTATCAGTAATGGGCAGACATGGTTGCTACAGGGTAACATGAATGGTCCTTACATAAAAGTTTGAGTTTTTTATAGATAATGAATCTAGTGGAAAACACTCAAAATCTAAATTTGGTTAACACTAGAAGTGAATAAATTGTATAAAGTGATGCATCTGCTGACCAAAACTGGAACAGAGATCTGGGCAAATTAAATGTACCCCCACAGCAGTCTTGCATATTTAGTGGAGCACTTCTGATCCATCTGGGGTTCTGATTTATTGTGCTCTGTTATTGTTTTCTCACGCTCACTTTTTTTTAACCTTTGCCCTTTTATGTTATCTGTCCTTCACCCATATCCTTTTTGAAGCAATTCACTATTTTCTTTAGGCACTTGTTACCTTCCTTTTTCTACATTGGTGTATTCTTCTTCCTTGTCCCTTCTCACTTGGTTACTCTGTTGCTGGATTTGTTGAGGATGGACACCCTTCTTGCCCAAGTACATTAACTTCCCTATTATCTTGGAAACCTTCGTCTGGCTACTTTCTTCTGCCAGTGGATTTTTGGTGGAGAGCCTGATTCTGTGTAGTCATGGGCTGAGGCTTTGTGAAAACATTTTCCCTTGACTAAATCCTTCTCTTCCATTTGCTGTTTCCCATCCTCCTGACTCCTTTCCACCCACTTCCTGTTCTTCCATCTTGTTCCTCTTTACCCATCTGTTCTTTATTTATAGGTTTCGTCAGTGAGTATCTTTTGGACTCAGGAACAGATAGGGCCAATTTTTCTCCATTTGTGGATCTATGGATTCCTTTTGTGACCAACCATTGGGGGCTCCAGGTTCTATCCAGTGGCCTCACCCTTTGTTCCCCCCCCCCCCCATTGTCCTTTCAGGGATCCTAACATCTCTCCAAAGCAGTGTCAGACCAATTATTTGATCTAAAGGGTTTCTCACCCTTCTATGGGATTTTATTCTCATCTCATCACTCTCCAGCATTCGTCTGTTCTGTCCCATCTCCATCAGTTTCTTCACCTTCTTTAGTTTGTTATGGTAAGTTTTCTCACCCCATAATTGTCTTTTTCTCCGGGCCTTTTACTATCGAAGGTCGACGTCTTTGATATTTATCTTCACTATCCTATCTTTCCAGTATCTAGAATTTATCTTCAGTCTGTATATCACAGTCAAGTTTATCAGTTCTGAGCTCTTTCTTTTGGCCTCAGCCCCATACATTGTTTTGTTATTGTACTGTGCATGCTTTTGATCATCACATTCACAGATTGGGATTGAGTTTTCACCACTGTGTTGATGATTAACTTCTTCTAGCTCGATCCTAACAAGACTTCTCTGTCTGTACTCATAACCTTCTTTCAGAGTAGACCAGTATAGGTTGGCTAGTCAAGCTTGAAAAGTCATATCTCACACCCACCCAGTATCTGGTTCATTTGAGTGTATTCTTCACTTTTCGTCTCAGCAGGGCATAGGTTTCTCTGCTACATTTGTGGGCCTTGGAGGGTTTGGTTTCCACAGCTCTATCCTCTCCTATCACTGTGTGAGAGGTTTTCCATGTATCAGGGACTTGGACTTCCTTGGAACCTGTTATCCCTTGGATCATGCTCACATGTGTCTTTCACTGTGGACTCTACTCAATCAGTGGAACATCTCTTGGGATCCCTTTCAAAGAGTGGTCCTTCAATCCTCATGTTTTTTGATGGCTTACTTTGATGCCTTTGCCACTTATGACAATACCAAGCTTCCCTATTTGGGTTTATTTTTCTGCATACATTAATACTGATGATGGATGCACTCAGTCAGATATTGTCCTATTTCTTCCTTTGTCCTTACTCCCTATTTGTCTCATCCCTCAATTTCTCTTCTTCATTCGGGACCCTCATTGTCAGGTCCTTCTGGTGGCACCCTATTGGTTGACCCAACATGGTTTCCTTTGCTGAGCCTTCTGACTTCCTCCTCTTATCTTTCTCTTCTAATCTCTCCCTTCATTCTTCTTCAGCCTCATACTTCTCTCTTCCATCTAGCTGTGTCATCACTCTGACTTTATGCATGAGATTTGTCGACTTTATTGCAAGACAGTTGGGACTCTTCACATGTAGCCTTTTTCCTGTCTGATTCTGTTTGCTCGTCTTCCTTATATGATTATCACTAGAAGTGGCATATTTATCACTGCTAGTCTCAGCATCGATCTTTCTCATTTTCTCATCCTTCCATTCCCCATCTGTTTGTTTTCTTCACATGGCTTTTGAACCAGGGCTGATATATCTTGAATTTTGCTGGTTTCCAGGTGGCTTTTTGGACTACTTTCTGGTTTTCCAATTACATCAAGTTTTCCCTCCCATTTTTTCTAGCCTCTCTGATTGTGTATCTAATGTTGTTCTCCATGCCTTTACCATACCTCTCTTTGAAGGTTTGGCTTCTTGCTCTTCATACCTTCTGTCCCTTAAAACTTGTTTCCTCTTCCTTCTCAGCTCTGATCATTGACATTCTGATGTGTGTATGCCATCAATTCTTCTTGCATTCTGTCAGTATTTCAAGCTGTCTTTCCATCAATTTCCTCACCTAACTCGCTCATTGGCTGCTCACTTCTGTCATCTGTTGGAAAAGAATGTTTGTGCTGGTATGTATCTCTATCATCTGGCTGTTACTTCCATTTTGGGCTATGAACTGCCTCTGGTTGCTATTCTTTGTACATCATACCATTGGGTAAATCTTTTTTTTTTTTATAGAGTCCTATAGTCCCTTACAGGATTCTGCTCAATGACAAGTATTGCCAGCCAGGATACACTTAACCAAAATCTGCACAGTGTAGGGCTGTCCTGGCCAAACATAGTGCTTGCCCATGAGATGGGGTGTTCCACAAGACCACTCAAGGTATCCTCACAATGCTCTTTTCTTAAATAAGGCTTGATCCGGACCATACCCACTCACGGACTAGGATAAGTTAAGCAGGTAGAGGATTCCTGTCCATCCTCCATGCCTAGTTTAAAAGTTAGTGCTGGCTTGCTTTTAAAAATTAGTTTTTATGGCTACCCATTGCATTATCTTATGGTAATGTGCTCCTCCAGACTCATCACCCCTTATTTCTTCTAGCAGAGCATAAAAAGCCTTCCCACTCACCAGTTCCTAGCTGCTGGACCATGGAGGATGCCTCCTGAGTTTGACCAATTCCATTAAGTAGAGAGTAGAGCAGTGGTATTCCATCTGTGTAGTACAATTCACCTCTCTGGCAGACTTTTCCCCATCCTACCGCTACCCATAAACTGGGTTCTCATATATTCTGATGTTGGATTGGCACAGGACTATCCAACATAAGACCTCACTCTGTTGCAGGAAAGCTGTTACTTTTCTGTTTTGCCTTGCAGGGATTGTGGTGAAGATGGTATAGATCCTCCTCCTACCACAAACTTAAAGCAGAATTCCCAGTATTGCCTGGTTTTGGACTAGAATGAACCCAATGTATTTTCAATGTGTATTTCCCTCCTCTCACAATTCCCACCCTTCCTCCTCATTTCTGGTGCATCTTTCTTTCTTGCCTAATCTCGAAGTGATGATTGAACAATCAGTATAGAGGAACTCAGCTGTGCTAGGAGGTGGTGTTGCACCCCTTTTGATATAGGGTTGTTGCATGCTCAGTTGCTTGCAACACAATATCATGAAAAACACAAGATTAGTTGGGAGCCTTAAGGCTGTTGGTGAATGAAGAAGTTTGCACATAGAGGGCAGCACTGAATCAGGAAAGCTACATATCAGAGGAGGCGAGTATCTATCAAAATACAATTTTAATAATGGAAAATCTTAACATTGAAGAACAACAGTATTTCCTCAAGGAAGATTAAAACACTAATTGGTGTACAACATTTTGAATGCTAAAAACACTTGAAGAAAACCTGTAAGTAAGGGGACTGCTAGTGTCCAAAAAATTACCAGTTAAAGGGTTAACCTTATTTACACAGGTGGGTGTCAAAGTGCACATGCCACAGCTTTTTACATAGTACCATTCAACATGGTATTATGTATTTGACGTCAGAGTTATCAGCCATTTATTTTACTTTACCTTCCTGATTTAGTGACAGTTCATGACAGAAGAGAGTATATACTGCATACAGTATATAGAGATACTGAAAAAATTATAGATATGCATTTCAGAGATTCTAGAGGTTATACAGATGCAATATTCCAAACTGTATGATGGATAGAACATCACCGTGCACTTCAATTTATCAGAGTCTGAGTCAAACTGAAGAATTAAATTCACATGTATATCTTCAGTATAAATATCTAATTTTTTGTGTGCAATAGACTTGTACATTTTACTAAAAGCTTGCAACATTTTGTGAAGAAACACTTGTTAAGTTCAGAACTATAATCAATATTCCTTCTACAATATGGGGTTGGTCCATTGGATCTACCCCATTCACATTTGATTAAATGAAATTGGTGATTTTACCAAAAAATCACGTTTCTACATCTTTAAAGTTGTGCTTCTGAATATAGGTTGACAGAATAAGGTGCTTGGTTTACTAAGATGTTAAGCTGAAATTGTAAAATATGTATATTATTAAAGAGGCTTGTAGATTTACTAGTGTTTAAATTTTATTTAATATACTTTGAATTAAAAATCCGAAGTTTTTAAGATAGAAAATATCTTGTTTTATTAACATACATTCTTTTGTCTCATATAAAAATACATAATTTGCAGTAAGTTTTAGTTGTAATTTGGCCCACTATTTCATACATAGTTAATTAAAGCTCTATTGTTGGTGGAAATATGATGGGTTAACCTACTGAGAATGGAGAATGGTCACAAAATACAAAAAAAGAACTTTAGAATGTATGTTGTCTCTATAAGTTTGTATTATCTTGCATTATTATTTAATACATTAAATTTGTACTGAAATAATTTGATATAAATATTTACACCAGTGTTTAAGACAACTGTATCCATCTATATTAAAAGCATTTTCTTCGTTGATTGTAAAATAACCTTAGATTTTCCCCAAGTGTTTTAGCTGGCACTGTTAATTACATAATTTTTTAGTTCATTGTTTGGTTAGAGCTGGAAACTGGATCAATGGAGGTGGTATCTTAATATTCATTGGACATTGTGGCCTGTCAGAACAGCAAATAATGGTAGATAATTTACTCGCAAAAAATCATTTTAATAATTCTTTAGTTCAAAAGAAACACTAGAAAGTATTTAGTTCATTTGATTTTTACAGCAGATTGCTGAAATTTGTTTTAAAAAATGTTCAGCACAATTTATATTTTAGAGTTTGTCCAATAAACAAGTATAATTTTAAAACTATTTTCTATTTCAACAATAACTACTGCTATAATATGATATTAATTGTTTTTGTAATGAAATTATCAACATAAATGAGTTCACCACAATGTTTAGGAGTTATATGTGGTACAATATGTAATATAAGTATGCATTTGAAATTTACTATTAATTTTTAGAAAGAAGCTATTGTGGTTTTAATTATCAATTGATATTTTCAGCTTCATTGGCCTCTGTAATATCCTTTGAAAGCAATGAGATGATGGAAGCAACAGAAGATGATACTTTCCAACCTTTTAAAAATTTGACTAGTCTTTACTCCATTGTTGATAAATCAAATAAACAGAGACAAACTATACACCTGGCTGAAGGAGTAAGTTATCTCTCAAAATCTAAGGTTGAGCCACATAGTGTTGAAGACATGTATGCCAAAGTCCATAAGAAGAGGTTTGACTCATCTCCTTCTGTAGGTGTGGAAGAAATGAAAATAAATGTAAATTCCTTTGTAGGAATTATGCTTGTTCCTTCTAATCTTGTTAAAAACCCAGCAGTTGTTGTAGACTATCAACCAGACCCTTGTCCCACTACTTGCCATCAGGTAGCAAACTCTGCTATCTTTCCAACAGGTAGTTCTTTTTCTAAAGCTTCTTCAAGAGCTCAGTTGACTGATCTGATAAACAAAGCTGATGAAAAAATGGATAGTGATGTAGGATATGAACCACTAAAACACCCCAATGATCCAGATTATGAATCGGCAGAAAAACAAAGACACATTACTAGTGATCCAGATTATGAACCGTTAAAACACCAAAACAATATCACTACTGATCCAAGCTATGAGTCAATAAAACATATCAAAAGTGCCAATAATGATCCAGGCTATGAACGAGTAAAAGGAGATTATGATGATTTGAGATATGAGGAAGTTTCTAAAAAAGCTATTGGAGAAATACCTGCTAATGGCTTTTCAAGGGAGCATATAGGTATTACCTTGAAGGTTGTAGCCAAAGATCAAAATTTAAAGCATCATGGGTATGAAAGTCTTGATGATCTTTGTAAAAATGAGTCACGTACTGTGGATTCGTATTATGACAATAATAGTGAGTTTGATGATGGAGACTATGAACCTATGAAGCAGATTGAAAGGCAGGAAGGGAAATGTGCAGGTCAGAATCACGAAAAGATACATAGGATTTCAGGAGTTGAAAGCCATGTAACCAACCCAGATTATGAAACTGTTAAAAGTCCTAATTTTCCTCCTTGGAAGACAACAAACTTCCATGAACCATGTTATGAAGTCGTTCATGGAGCAGTTAGTAAAATGAATGAGCCAGGGCATGAATGTCTACAAAATCAGGTATCAGAAAAACAACATAGTGCATTTGGTCACACAGAAGAGTTTTTTAACTTAGCTGATTCTAGTAATAAAATACAAGACTAACATTTCCATACCAAGAATATGAAATGGTGAAACATGTACATATTAATACTCCAAACTTAAGTGATGGCAGTGAAGGTATTTATGAAACTATACCATATAAAAAAACACTGCCTCAAACAACAAATCATTCGTTAAATGAAGAAAGAATAAATGAAACAATCAGCAGTGGTAGTAGTAGTAGTAGTAGTAGCAATGTTAACAAAGGAAAAGATGTTTGAGTAGAATACATAAAATATTAGCAGTACAAAAAATTAACAAAAAGCATTTAATCAAAAAGAATGACCGGTCAGAAAATAGTGAAACTGAAGTTGATTGGGAGAGAAGAAAACAGACATCACAAGTAGAACATTTTTTAACTGTTAATAATGATGTGGAAGTATTATAACTCAAGTCATGATTGGAGAATCAGATTGTACTTTCTTAACGTAATTGGTGCAGTGACTTGATACAGAAAAACTACAAGTGAAATTGATAGATTGTTTTGTGTTTCATCATAGGATTAAATTAAGTATGACTCTGAAGAGAACAATATATTTGCATTTTTACAGCTTATTAAAACTGACAAAGTGATTATAGAGTGAGTACGAGTCAAATATAGAGAGTCATAGGTTGGATTTATTTAATATCACATGGTTAAGGATGTGTATGAAGCAAAGTTTGATATTGTGATAATTAATGTAAAACAGGAAATCTATTAAAACTTGTGTGTTAAAAATTTGATTCCAGTTTTTATTACTAAAGGAAGAATCAGAAATGGAAAAATCAAATTTCTGGTTACCAAGATGAAATAAAGGCACATTAATGCTAAAAAAATTATAAGAGTTAGGAACAACCATTATAGTTGTTTAACCATCATCCCAGGAGCTTTCAGTTTAATTATTTATGTCTAAAGTTATGAGGTATATGTCTATATTATTATGAGCATATTATTCTCAACTTTTTTAATGCAAACTGGAATTTATTAATAGATATATATATTAGTGTGAATAAAATAATGACCTATATCTGTATGTTCTAATAATTATATTTACTTTATGGAATGTATAATTGTTAAGTTTTTTGTTTATATGTATTATGTTCAAGATAATAATGTTTCAGTAGGAGTAAGCAGACCTTAAATATTTGGATTGTAATTGCTTTTTGTGTTTTATTTACATTATATGTGTATTCAAAGCACAGTTTTTATGTGTACAAGTTGTCACTGTATAACAAGTTTTAAAACCCACAAGCTGGTAATTCTCAAAGTTAGATAAAAACTCTGGTTTCTAAATACTAGTTTTGAAATACACTTCTGATTATTTGTTCATTTGATAGTGTGTGTACAGTTTGTGTGAAAATAAAACTGAAGGTAGTTTTTCAAAGTTTAAATTAAGTTGAGTTCGTCTGAGAGTGTTTCTCATTAAAATTTTACAAGTGAGGTAAAGTTAGAAATTTTCTATTTGAGTAAGAAACTAGTCTTCTAAGTTAGTTGAACTACTTTTTGTACTGTTATATATTATCTTAGGTCCTGAGAACTTGTCTGCACAAGTAAGTTATTGCTTCTTAAATTTGAATATATTGTTTGCTTTTGTATTAACTCTCAGGCATTTCTGCTTAATTTTTGGTCACATCGACTTCCTTTATAGTTTCTATGTTTGTTATTAAAACTCATGTTATAGTGAAAACAAGAAAATGATTTCATGCTGAAGTACTTGAATTTAATTATTGGATAATGAATCTTATTTAATTATTCTCAAAGTCATGCAGTGTAACTTGATGAAATATTAGTAGCATTTTTACCATGCTTTATGAATAGCTAGCTGAAAAGCCTCTCAAGAGTTTTGGTAAATTATATTTTAATAATAATGCTTGTTAAATCCCAGATATAACATTTCGTTGAGATAGAATGTGTCTTGTTTTCTTTTTCCATGTTTAAACAAATATTAGAAGAAAATATTAAATTTGTTATCCATCTTGTCTAACATATCTTTTTCACATCATATGTTCAGGTAGAAATACCTTACTTCTTTTCATCTGTGTTGTATTTGGAACCTGCCTAGAAAATGAAAAAAAAAATTATTCCTTTATAACATAGAAATACAATTGGGTAAACTAAAGCCAATTTTATCTCTCATATAAAATGACATTGAATCACAAAATATACCCAATGACCCCATCACTTTTGGAAGGTCTACCTCAAATAATCAGGTTTATTATTATTATTATGTAATTTGCCTCATTTTCATCCTAGATGATATCTTAGTAACACACCAGCCTTGAATGTACTGTGTGATTGGCTGTACTTTCAGTTATGTACCGTGCTCATAACTTATTCTAATGAATTCCCACAAAAAGTGCTTTTTTTCTCTTCTCTATCCATATTAAAGCTGTTCATAATGATTTGTTTATCTGAAGTTCCAATGCTTGCGGCCCTTTACCGGTGAGAAGACTAAAATTGCACTTGGCACTTTGGGGCCTTGGGTGCATTATAAGAGTAGTGGTCAAATCCAACTATTTGATTAGAGTAAGCCACGAGTTACTGATGGGTGATATTGACTAATTGCCTTTTCTCTAGTCTTATCACTTCAAAATTAAGGATGTCTAACGTAGGTAGCCCTTGTGTAGCTTTGCGCGAAATTCAACAAATAAGAACAATTCAAAATTAGGTATAACATAGGTAGCCCTTGTGTAGTTTGCAGAATATCAAAAATAAAACAATCGTACTCGGTGATTACAAGCAGGTGAAAATTTGCATATTTTATGAACAAAATGAACTTAAATGTATGGCTGTTTTTGTTTCTTTTACATGTTCTCAATAGCGCTTTGAATATATTATTGATGTTTTTCGAAAATATTAATTAATGCAAGTTTTCACATAGCAATTTGCACACTTCAAATTCTGCTGTATTAAATTGTCAAATTTTAAACGATTTCAGAATGTTTGAGTAATGGTAAGGGTAATGAAACAGTGGTGAGTTGAGTTAAAGTAAGCTGGTGAACCTTACCTTTTGCACTTCTCAGATATAGCTAAAACATATACAATGTAATATAAATAATGCGAAATGCAATTATACAATGAAATATTTTATGAATTGATTATAATAATACACCCAAAGAAACTTATTGTGCTTTGACTAAGTGAAAGCAGCACAAAACCAGCACTCATTTCCTATTTACTGGTTGTCAAGTGCTTTGGCCACCTCCTGTCATTCTTGGATCCTTTTATCTTTATTTATGTAAAATTGGGTCCAAAGTTCAATGATCCTCACTTCATTTTGTTCATTACATGATGAACTTCATTATTGTTAAATAATTCCTTGTATCTGGTTGGCCAGTGCTAAAGGAAAGTTCCTCCTTGATAATCATCCCAGTTACAAACATAACTCAAATGGTACAATTTGGAAAGAGACTCGATGCGTCACCAGTGTTCAGGTTGTTAGGTACTGTATATGATGTAATGGCTCAGTGGTAAGTCTGAAGGCTTATAACGCTAAAAGTTGGGATTCGATACTCATGATGGACACAGCACAGATAGCCCATTGTGTTAACACACAAAAATATAATGCAACTCAGTTGCAAAAGATTTGAAAACTCAAGTTATATAACATTCACTATGGCTTCAAATGCCGCAATTACCATATTAAAAAGAAATGAAACTAAAAGTTCAGGAATACATAGAAATTTGGTATCGAAGGTGCTTTATAGAGGGCCAAAGGATTGTGAATGAGCACATCATTTCCTTTTGTTATAACCAGTGGACTAGACAAGGTTGGACTTGGCATGTAACTGGCTGATGCCTGAGCAAGTGTTGGTAAATTCTCGACTGATAAAAGAATTAAATCACAAAAACTAATTTATTGCAGTACAGGTGTTGTATAAAGAAGGAACAAATAACCAAAGAGTTGACAGAATCATGCGATAGTATTTAATTATGTATATAATTTAGTTTGTAAATGCTCCCCAGATAACCTGGCTAGTTATTTATAACATACTATTATTTTGAGGTGATTACATACAATACCACGCCAGAACATATA
The DNA here is from genome assembly GCF_000517525.1 of Limulus polyphemus. NCBI lineage: Eukaryota > Metazoa > Arthropoda > Merostomata > Xiphosura > Limulidae > Limulus > Limulus polyphemus. The sequence continues at coordinate 36,090 of NW_013670812.1, read as the reverse complement.
TTTCTTTTTTCACAGGTTCTGCAGACATGTATAAAAAGAACCAGAGCAATTGATGTTTGAAATGTAAACATGTCATGTAGGCGCCAGGGCAACTATTGACTATACTACTGGTTAGATTTTGCAGAAAAAAAGCAAATGTGAATGAGGCTACAACAGTCCTGAAGAAAATGATTTAAGTTTTTACCATTAAAGTTTCAATGCAATGAAAATGGTGAACAACAGATTCTATTTTCTGTCGTAAATATAAACTGCATGAAGCAGAATTGACGATGTTAAGCATTAACTCCAGCAAAGTCTGCAGAAAGGATATATTTCTGGACTTATTGATCGCACGGTTGGTCAGCGTTCAGTTTACATGTAATGCTAAAATCCAGGGTTCAGTTCCACGCAGTGGACACAGCAGATAGCCCAATATGGCTTTGCTCTAACACAAACAAATTTTGGACTTATTGATGTTGAAGACTATTTTGAACAGTAAAAATCAATCCGAGAAACTGTGTTGCTAAAGTTCTTTTTAAACAATAGATAAATGATAATTTCCCGGATGTTGTAACTGCCCTGAGGTTGTAATTGAGAATTCCTTTTGCTGTCGCAAGTGCCGAGTAATCGTTCAATAAACAAAGTTGATAAATAATTATCTTTATTCAAATATGATTTTTGTCGATTGATAGTCAAGAAGAAAAAAATATGTGATTTTAAGAAGATCATTGTTTGTAGTTAAGCACAAAGTTACACAGTGGACTATCTGTGCTCTGCCCACCATAGGTATCGAAATCCTGTTTCTAGCGTTGTAAGTCCGTAGACATACCGCTGTGCCACTGGGGGTCGTTGAGGAGATCAAACAGCTGCGAACTATGCAGAAGTTCCTGTTTGTTTCAAACATTCATGTAAAGCTACTCAATACTGCCCACCGACAGCTTTTGTTCTACTTTTTACCAACAAATAGTTCGATTGACCGTATTGTTATAACACCCACATGGCAGAAAGGGGCAAGCATATTTCGCAACAAGTTTAGATTCTGTACTCGTAGATTGCCACCCAGCCTGTTCTAATTTACCAGAATATGTAATTTAAACAAATCATTCGTAAACCGAAATGATTTTAGTCATCTTTTCAAAGTGCAGAAATTACGGGTGCTGGGGAAATAGCAGAGCCTCCTGACTTTAAGTAGGGGATATTGCACACCCACTAGAGTGTTAGAAGAATCGTATAACGATTTGCTTTTCGATTTGTTTCATTTGAACGTTTTACGTATTGAATCTGTTGTAAATATTTCAACAAAGTCTGTGGTTATTTTTCACCAAAATTGGTATGGAGGTTCATAAGGTCCTTGCGGGGATACATATAAATTTTCTATTTTGCATGTTCCGGTTTTTATGGGCGTTTCTTGCTACTACTTCGCCCCCTGTAGATGGATCTTCACCAAATTTGGTATGGAAGTTCATTGGATCCTTGGGAAGGTAATACAAATTTTTAGTTTTTTATTTTGCGGTTTTTATGGGCAGTTTTTACCACTACTTCACTATCTGTGGATGGATCTTCACCAAATTTGGCATTGTGGTTTATTGGGTCCACGGGGAGATACTTACAATTTTTCAATTTTGCTGTTATTATGGGCGTTTTTGAGTTTTTTACCACTACTTCGCTCCCTGTAGGTGTATCTTAACCAAATTTGGCATGAAAGTTTGATGGATCCGTGGGGAGATGCATACAAATTTTCAGTTTTGTATGTTGTTGTTTTTATGGGCGTTTTTTACCACTACTTCGCCCCCTGTTAATGGATCTTCATCAAATTTGACATGAAGGTTTTGTGGGTCCATGCAGAGATACATGCAAACTTGTGGCTTCACATTTTATGTTTTGCTATTTTTATGTGAATTTTTGCGTTTTTTACAATTATATATAAGGGAAGCAATTTTTCACGTCCCAAGATAACCTTTCATTAATCATGGATTTAAATAACTTCCGTCCAGGGAATGGGTACTCCAGCTATTTCCTAATAAACTAATAACATAATTGCAAAAGATAAGTCTATAAAACATTCTTGCACCCGAACTAACAAGCCAGTCCTGGTTTCATTGTGTTAAAGGAACTAGTTTTATTTCATTTGGATATTATTTCAAAATATATTGTCGGTTTATATTTTCAACAATTATAGGAAGGTACAACTTACGTTTAAGAATTGTTAATACAGTAAAACAGTTGTTGCTCAAGTTACAAACAATTCAAAAGCAAAGTATAGAAAACCTTGTGTCAAATCTCATATATTAACTTATACTGAGGTGTTTGTGAAAAAAATATTTTTTTTTCCTTCTTTTAAGAAAAAGTTCTGTTTTCTTCAAATGTTTTTATTTTCGCAATGTTGAACTTTATTTTTCAACGATTAAATTAATGCAAACACACACAGAAGCTTGGAGATACATTTAATCCTCTGAATAGTCCAAGCCAGCAAAAATTTCTCAAATTTGTGGTTGAATGCTTATTATTATTATATCGTATTGTTCCAGTATTTCTGAAGTATTGGGAAATATGCGTTAAAATGGCAAAGAAAAATTTCGAGGAAATAAGATCAACAAGAAATTTCTGTTTCATTGGTTTGAAACTTATTTCTGAAAAATGGGGCAATACGATGAAGAGGAAGCGTCTCTATCCTATGTAGGTTAATACGAAACGTCTAGGGTATTGGTAAAGTAAACACAGATTCTCATGCATTATGTCATTAGGAATAAGAGGGGATCCAATGATTCCCAAAAGAACCATGGATATCTGAAGTAAACTCATAATACACTTCCTGCCATTTTCACATGTTGTATATTACGTGTTAGCAATGATACGACTGAGTTTTAAATATACAACTTGAAGTCAAATGCTTTCAACCTCGTAACTATGTTAAAAAAGTAAAATGTGGTAGATTATTTTCATGTAGTCTTTATCAGGTCAAAATAGATCATAACAAAGGTTGTTATGTGTCTCTTCTTTATAATTTATAGATTCGACTTCCGATGAGTTGTGTTTTCAATGCTTTTCAAAATCAGCTTTGAATCAGTGTGTTGTTGCTTTTACTTAGTTTTCTGATAGTATGTTTTCCATAAATTGGTTAAAAAAGTAAAAGTGTGTATTGTTTTTTTCTATATCTTTGCGGACCTTAAACACAGTCTTACAGTATTTCAATTATCTTACATCTATATGCCAATATTGGTAAGTTCAGTCTGCGTAGAGGATCCTAGTACAGTAGTGATAATAAATTAATGACATATATATAGTACAATTCAAGAAACCTAGTCCACAACCCAGTGAGGTCTTTTTTAGAACTTAAACCTTTTTACACGCATATAATATATTTGTATAATTAAGCGCTTTCTTTTAACCATTTCATTCTTATTTAGATTAATGATATAGTTATCTTACAGTAACCGGTTAAGATCTCATTATTTATTTTCTCTCGAGAAAGAAAAGGATAAGCGGTGATTTTATTCAAGCTTACAATATTATCCAAGAGAATTGCAGGATAAAAGCTTCTGATTTCTATGTACTACACTGTATATTCTGAAGATAATAGGAGAACAGGACACTAGTGTAAGAATTGTAGGAGACAGGCTAGGTTCCAGTAATACAGATTTATTTTTCTAACAAGATGACTGTCTTTTGAAATGAGTTTCCATGGCAGCAGTAGAGGCTGGCACTTTACAATAAATGAAAGGGGAATGGATGATTTCCTGAAAAATATCAGGCGAGTTTAATTTTTTTCTCAAAGGTAGGTGTGTTTAAGGACATCCTTCACATGTTACGCCAAATATATAACATATTTGCTAATATTTTATAACAAGTTTCCAATATGAATAAATATATCCCATACTACAAATAATACTACAGAGCAATGAAAATAACAACAACTGCTAAATCTAGCTAGATAGCTTTGCTCAATAATAAATTAACAAACAACGATTTATAAGCATAATGTAAAATATTTTATTTAGGGAGCAGGCTACATATTTTAACAGAACATTGTTTTATCTTCATCTGTAGAATACAATCCAATGCTCTGTTGAAACATGTTGTATCTTCTTTGCATAAAATATTTCATTCTGCTTATAAATCGTTTGCCAATTTTCTATTGTAGCCTTGGTCAGTCTTTCAGTAAGAATAAACAGATGTGTGTGATGGCATTTTCAATTAATGTTTTTAATGATTTATTTATCTTCATTGAAATTGCGTTTTGGAACTTAGATATAGATAATGTTAAAATAATGAACTTTAAAAAGTTAGATATATCTGATAAGGAATTGCAATAAAATATGATAGATTGAGAGAGAGAAATGAAAATTCTTAATATTTGATAGAACTCATTATTAGATAATAAAATAATATGTTTTTGAGTTTTATAAGATTTATATCAATGAATTATATTAATGACAAACATTACGCATTGGTTTTAGAAAATTCTTATAAAACAAGCATAAAATTATAATTATGACTTCACTCGAATTTTATAATATGATTGACACACTCGTTTATTGTGTGTGTGCTTTACAAAGGCAGTTGGTGTTACTAAGATTCTATTGGCGGATTGTTTTACTAAGGGTAGTGCTGATAGAGCAGATGGTATTTCTATAAATGGGTGGTTCATTAGGATTATAAGCTCATCATAGGGTGTCTTAACATTGATTACGTCATCAACATTGTAGTTTAAATTTAACTATATGTCCTAAAAAGTTACAAGTAAAACCATTAGTTCAACAAGACAACTACTATAGCATAGTGTAATATGTATGTAAGTTTTTATAGCACATACTATCTTAATATATTCATTATTTGAATGAGCTAAATGTTACAACATAGTCAATAATTTACTTTACATACTTTACTTTACAATTATTTGTCCTGAAATAATGTTATCATACCTGAGGTTTCCTTTTTTTAAAATATTGAATGAGACAGTTACATTATCATTATACAGTTAATTGTGTTTTTTATGGTTTAATATATATATATATACTGTAGTACAGTTTTCGCTTCTATATTTACTTTTGCATAACATACTTTTTACAATTATTGTCCTGAAAAAGGATGCTTATTTAAATCAGTAAATAATATGCAATTTCATATTTAGCATTATAAATTGATTTGTTCATATGCTACCTTCTCTGTTACTACTCGGGCATTTACTTAATAACTATTCCATGCATGTAGATGATAACATCAAACAGTATGCAAACATTTTGGCCAAAGCTGTATAAAGTTGATGACATATTGATCTACATTACCCACAAGTGGTTCACTCATAAACTATTTGTGCGCTCATCATACCAACGCGCTATCTGATGCTTTTACGAAACAGTTATGTAACCTTCAGGTGTTGGCATAATTAGAGATTAAAATAGCAGATTTAATATAAGTGTTACTTATAAAGCAAAACTGTGTAATAAAATCGTTTCAGTATGATAATTGTAAAAACCAATTATCAAATTAGATAAAATATTAATTTTAAGACATTTATTGCTACTACAGTCTTGGCCAAAATATATGTATATTTTGTAGCAAATAAGATCATTATTATTAAGAAAGAATACAAATACACTTAGTGTTGTGAAACTGAGAAATGCATGTTATATTAAACATCTACATGATGTCACCTCTCCCAAAGACATCAGCGCTCTCTGGTGCTTAGTACGTAACAGTTATGTGACTCTCAGGTGTTGGCATAACTTTCTTATTACATAATAGTTGTGTAACCCTTAGGCGGCGGCATCCCTATGCCGCTGAACAGCCGTGATAACTACTTTTTTATTTTAAAATTGTTTATTTTTGTTTACATTATTTACAACGTTGTTTTAAGTTTTTGTTAAATGTTGTTTTCAATGTTATTTTAGGTTTTCAGTATGTGATATGACATTGCCGAGTGTGTCTTGATGGTTAGTGTGCTCGAGCTACGAATTATAGGGATCATGGTTCGCTATCCATTAATGTGAAATAAGGTGATCCGAACTATGGAGTCTTGGATGTACTGTAAGACTGTTTGGTCAGAAAACCTTAGCCTGAGAGTCGTTGTTGACTGTCATTGACTAGTTGCCCTATTTCTTATCTATGAGCTCAAAATAACGGATGATTATTCATAGATAACCAATGCGTCGTTTGGTATCCCCAAAAGATCAGAGAGCTTACAATGCTAAAAATCGGGTTTTGATACCCCTGATGAGCAGAGCACAGATAGTCCACTGTTTAGCTTTGTGCTTAACACCAAACAAAAATTTGTGTGGATTTAATGCTAACAGTATTAAAGAAACCTAACGCAACAAAAGGAAATTAAAATAGAAAATATGATAAAAAGCGCTAATTTGACATGGTATGTGCTAAACATGCCATATTTTTCTCACCGTGTTGATGTTAGAGTTGTTTATTTCTATTTAATACACTATTCATTTTAGGCTTACAGTTTTTTATTTTAGATATACTCAATTGCAAAAAAAAACATCAAAAACATTGATGTCATATCTATATGAATTCAAAAATTTATGTCCTTTTTAAAGTTTTAATAGCTTTATATTTTTTTAGAAAAATAGGTTGTCCTTAAAAAATCAAATATACTAAAATGTGACATTATATGTCAAGTAGAGTACCAACATCTTGGTGTAACTCGTAGTCTGCGATAATCTGTTTTGCTTAATTGTTTCCAAGTGTTTGGGTCCAAATTAGGATCCAGCATAGCATGGATTAACACAATAGCCTCAGCCAGACTTTCAGCTTTGCAAACATGTTTATGGATGGGACAGAAAAAATCAAATCATAGAAAAAAAGTCGCGTCAAATCAAGCCTCGGGAAATGATAGCAAATTTTTTAACTTGACTGCTGACACAAGGATTTTTTTTTTCATATACAGACCCTTTCTATCAGTCAATACAATTCCCACTTACGTATCTCTAAAATAAAAGCTGTTATTTTGGCCCACATCAAACAAAATTAATTACAGTCAAGCCTTCTTATGGAAAAGACTTGTTCTAACTGTAATAAATACAAAACACATAAAACAAATTTAGAATATTTCTGAAATAGGAAAATAAATTAACAAAGCTGACCAAACTTCACTTTTTGTTCCGATTAACCATTCAGACTCGTACCATGGTGGGTCAGCAGTAAGTTTATGAATAATGAAATCCAGGGGCTCGATTTCCTGCAGTGGACAGTTGTTATTTTGTTATGTTATTATGCACAAAACTACAAAAATGGCTATCTGTGTTCCGTCCAACAAGGATGGGGGGGGGGGCGCAGTGGACAGATCGCAGATAGCATATTCAGACACCAAACAATCTAACAAAGTTCTTCTGGCTATCTCATATTATTATAAATTGCTTCACTAATCCTTGAAACAACACAACAGAAAAAAACAAACAAAAAGCATTCCCATCTCCTACAGCTCAGTGAACGTTTGAATCAAATATTCCCTGAAACTCCTTTTGTTTCCTTCCGAAAATATAATAATAAAGCCTTACAAATACCTTGTTCACGCAAAAGTCATTCATACCATGTCACAGAATGGATTTTACCCTTGAAACAAAGTTCGTTATCAGACTTGTGAGTTTATAAAACCATCAGTATTTTCACAGAAAAACGTAATAAAAATACAGCATAATAGAAACAATTTACTGTCCAGTTCAAAGGACAATAGATATCTTATACAGTGCAAAACTTGCATCTATAAGCATGTTGGACATATCCAGACTAATTTAGATAAATAACCACAAATCTTCTGACATGCCTGTTGCCCTGCAATTCATCAGTAACATCATTATTTATTATCGGTATTGAAACTGGATTAAAATAAAAACCACCAGAGAAATGAAAAAGGCGACTGCTGAATTAGTATTTTCAACTCTGTCATCTCATACGATATGAACCTTGTCTCTGTTTTGAAACAGATTTCTTTATTATTTCATTGATAACGTTTTAACTACTATTGCTTAATTGAAATTAATTTTAGTACTCTATTATAATTTTCATCTAATATACATATATATGTACATTATTGTTGGATTTCAGTTTTAATTTTTTATTAATATTTCACTCACACGGTTCCTATACTTTCTTAATAATTCTCCGTTGTCACGTTCTGGAACTTACATTACCACAAACACATATTCTTCTGAAACGTTTTTATTTGAAAACTACTCTTTCTCATTCTTTCCTATCCCTCTCACAGAACACAAACACACGCAATGCTATTTTACAAGTTAGGTCATATTCTGAGGTGCGGGTGACGTTTTCCGTACGGTACAATTCTGATCAACTTTCAGAAGTCATTTATCATTTTCGATGACGAGGAACCCACTTTGAGACTAATAATGGCTGGAGACGGCTTGAGTGGGTAATGAAGAAAAAACTTTAATATAAGTTTAAAATAACAGCAAATGTACAACGTTTCGACAAGGTTTTGTCATCATCAGGTACCTTTTGTAACTTTACAAAAGCAAATAGATTTTATTTTTCTACTGAAAACTGTAATGGCATAAAAAGTTCAATCATTATCTCATGGATGCAGGTAACAGTATATGTCAATTGTACAGTTTGATTGTCAAGAATCCAGGAAATACAGCATCCTCACGAAGTCACAAAGTACAAATATGATTAAATACACCACTTGCTTTTTGGATCTTATTGTAATAATAAAAAAATAAAAATATTTTCATTTGCATGGGACTACGAAAGAATAGAAAAAAATTAGTGCGAACCTCTGGTATGTTTATATGGCTGGTTACGTATCAACGGCTTATAAACATTGGTTTAATGAATGAAGTTTACTTTGCCACTGACGTCAGCGGGAAGGATTAAATAGAAAAGAACTTTTGCATTTCTGAACACCATGAGAGATGATATACACATATATAGTTTCCCAAGACAAAAGAAAAGCCATTATTAATTATGTTTTGTTTGTAGTTAAGCACAAAGCTACACAATGGACTATCTGTGCTTTCCCTACCACACGGGTATCGAAACTCGGTTTCTAGCGTTGTAAATATGTTTTATTTGTGCTCAACGACTTTGAGATGTTTTGCTGAGACAATAGAAGCACTGACATCAGTATTTAAAGTTTGTGTTCACACTGAACTCCATAACATTTTATTTCAATTGTGTGGCTTTCTTTTTTTATATCTTATTATAGTGCATTTTATATCTAGGGTGTATTATTTTAAGACTATAAATAAAAAGTTTACAAATAAGTCTTAAATCAGGGGCAAACTGGGAATCTGTTGAAAATATAAAACAAATAATGGGAATAGAATAAACACCTGCCATATTCAAGCATGGGAACATAACATGATAGTGCATTTTACGCAGTGTTTTCCTTTCAGATTCATTATTTTAAGTATTAATGTTGCAGTTCTTTTCTTCTGCTTAACGTGCCCTAGTGTGTCAGTGGTAAAGTTATGGTGTTACAATGCTAAAATCCTGGGCTCATTTTTGCAGTGGTGGACAGAATGTAAATAACTTTTTTTTTTTAAGTAAGCACATACCACTGTGCCACTGGGGAACATGCAGATAGCTTATTTTGTAGCTTTGTGCTAAAATAAACAATCTTTGTTTAATGTACTCTTCAGTTTATATTTAAAATAATTTATTTTAGGTACACTCATCTCGAAAACAAATTAGTTATTTTTTTTTAGGAATTCCAAAATCCATGCCATCTTAGCTTTCTATTTTGTAAAAACATTTAAACATACATTTACTTGTTATATTCTCTAAAACAAACAATTCATTAGTATTGTGTTAAACATTTATACATGTATTGACAATCAATGAAAGGAAATTTTAAAACACTATTTTTATGGAAGAATTAGGGCATAGTTTTTACATGCCTATAAAAATATTAACTTTGTTTTCAAAGAGAACATCTCTTAAAAGATATACCAATTTAATTACATTAAGCAAAACTATTAGTTTGTTACTTGCTGGAACGGAATTGTTTTATAAAAAAAATATATATATATTTAGATGTTCAGTAGGGGTATCATCTGTAACTTAGGATTGTGTGATTTTTCTCCATATTAATTGATGAGGCCATGGCATGTAGCTGCAGTAAGCTAGGGTAAAGTTGGAAAGCATGGGTTCTAAAAAAAAAGGCCCTTCATGTCAGTCCATCAGGAACCATTCCTTCTTCACTACTCTCTCTCTTCAATTTAATACCAAACTTAAATCATTTCTATAATTACCAGAGGCGTATACTTTAAGTATAAAAATAATCATTTATGTTTAATCTAACCCTCTATGTATGGCCCAATTAACTGTATTTTATATAGCTCCATTCAAAAGTTAATTAAAAAACTTTAAATATATGTCAATAAACATGGCATCAGAGCGAAGTTTACTAATCAATTTTTAGGTTTTAATGTTCAATTGTATTTTTGGATGAAATGTATTCACTCACTCTCAAAGTTCTTTCAGTATGTACAAATTCAATAGTATCATTTCTATAAGCCTGTACAAACACAAGCTATATGTAATGAAAAGTTCAAATATACACTTTTAGTGTCCCAAGTTATCAATAAATTTTCCACCCTATGGCAGATAACCTGCTCATCTATCCTTAACTTTCAAAACCACATTCTTATTTATCCAATAAAATATATTAGTTGTTTTTTTCACTATTTGAAGCTTGAAATTTTTCTTTTTAAATTTGGAAGCAGTAGATGTAAATCTTAAGGAAGTGACTAATGCACATGCCATCATAGCTGTTGCTTACAGAAATAATGAAATTTTTCAATCCCATATATATCTTAGATGTAAATTAAATGATAATAGTTTTGGGATACTCTATTTTAGTGAGATACATTTTGTGTTTTAAAATGCATATTTGAGAAGAACATAATTGTTTTATTTTGACAATAAATTTAGAAAAATTTCTGCTTATTTAACTTTGTGTTCAAATGCAGATATTTCACACTGTAATATACTGAACAGGTAAATGGTAAGTCATACAATAAAATCATAAAATTAAAACACGAAGAGGCTAAAAGTTGAAATCATGAATATCGTCAATTGCTGATCGGCAATAAATAATGCAATGAAAGAAGAGATATTTTAACCAAATTTCAGCTGCAATTATGTCTATTAACACATAATTTAAGACCAATATCACTTAGCCATGTCTCTCTGTTAATTAGTCAATAATGATATGCATGTCTTCAGGAGTTGACAAGCAATATCTATGGCTATCTTCTAAAGCGGAGACCCAACAATATTCCGTTAGAGTTTGCTCTGCATCAGCCAGGTTTTCATTATGTGTCACACATCATACAATATTCACAACATTGCCAAATATCATGACTCGAATGGACTCAGAATTCAATGTTAGTATAAGTAATACCTTCATTCCTTTCAGTCTTTGTGTTATACAAAGTTTGAAGAATTTCTTGCCATAGAGCTGTGGGGGACCACTAGATGTATAGTCAGATAACCATGACTTGGTGATTTATGATGATGGTACAGCACACCTTCCTCCAATTGTAATTGACTATACATGTACCACAAGTTACATGCATCTGTGTTATGCTCCTCTATTACTATGCTGCATAGCAAAACATACATTTAGGGTCAGAGTCCTTCAGTTGCTCTTTGGAGCTCCTGAAATTTTAATCTTGGCACCCATTCACTGGTGCAATTTCTTAATCATTGGCTTGCCTTTGCTGTAGTGGAAATGAACATTGTTTAGTTTCACATGGTGTTCAGGATTAGGGCACTTCTCAAATAGACAAAGTGTCTCTCACTGGTGAGATAGTCCATCCACATCTCCAAGTTGTGGAACTGGGCTCAAGCACTATGACAAGTCATATTCTTGCAACATTGTGATCTAACATGTAATCTTCCTGCCCAGTTGTTTAAATTTCATTAGCCACTTCAGCAAAACATGGTCTACCTGAACAGTGAACTTTGTATAACTGTAAGCTATCCTTTCTTTTTCAAACAGTATCTGCATTCAAGAGCTGAAAGCATATGTAATTACATGTTCTCCTGCAACTTCAACACTGCTTCAATTCTGTCAGTATTCAAAGTGTTGAGCCAATGGGAACTTTCTATCATGTCCAGACATTTATTTATCTGTTCATGGTAAAGGCATCAACATGAATTACAGCATTCAATCCCCTTAACTTAACACTTGGTATCTGGTTACCCATAATTTCAAAACAATACCAGAATTTCATCCTTCATTGGACAGGAAACAGCATATTTTGTGTCTTCTATAAGCATGTTACATGATACTGATTCACTAGACTTAGTTTGGAGTAAGCCACAGAACACCACTTGTATATACAGAAATACTTACTCACCCTGCTACATACACCTGTATAGTCCATTGTTCTTGGGCTTGATCTAGTAGGTGATGGGTGACTTCCTGTGGATCACCAGTTCAACTACTGCAAAGGCAAAACTTAGATAACTTGAGAAGATGCCAGTACCAGACCCATGGTCAAGGACGACTACCTTTATTATGTGAGCAACATAGAGATCTAATACTCCTATGACATCTAGTCTATTGCCATTTGCTAGAACAGTCAGCATCCATTGGGCATAGTGGTGATGTCACTTGGGGGGCTTCAAAGACTGCAATGTCTACTAGGGTTCTCAATACACCAGTGTCAGTCAAGAACTCAACCTCTTGTTTTGTACCCTCACAGATATGTACTAAGTTCTACCCAGTTTTTACAGAACCTGGCTGACCCATAAACTCTTTTGTGCAAGCTGTTTGCTGTGTTTCCTCAACCCAATGCTGACCTGATTGCTGTTATCAATATCCCTGCTTACTTTGTTGCTTGTCTGCTGAGTCTTTGATTGGAAACAACAGCCATAATCTTTGCTGCTTGGAAAATATAGACAGCTTTTCTACCAGTCCAGAAGCAAATCTGACACTTTGCTCCTCCTATCCTGGACAACTTCCAGGAGGAGGCATTAGCATTTACTGCTGCATGTACCCAATGGATGGATCTGGATAGCCATGCACACACACACTCGAAACCAGTGTGGTTGCATCACAGTGTTAGGATGTGTAGGAAGGCGGTTAACTCTCAGTACAAATAAAGCTTGATCCAGTGGAAGAGCCCGAGTAGGTCAGTGGGACAGCCATAACAGCTGTCAACCAACCCAAAGTTACTCCTTCATACTGGATTGCAATAGAAACTGCCTTTGTTAGAATGAGGATGTATTTCATACCTAGGTGTTACCTCATAGCTTCACTGGGAAGACCCTCTATCAATTTGTCCATGAGTATATCCTCCTAATCTGTGGATACCATTGCAGGGTAGGCAGCTAGTTCCTCAGTGTCAGATTCTCCACTGGATCTAATCTGTATTATAGCTCATACATAAGAGTCTCCCAGTCATCTTGCTGCTACTTATCCAAGTGTTCAATGACATCCAAGGCAGTGTTGTCCAAGATAAGGGACAGCTTGTTCATGAGACCATTCATTTTTCTTACACAATGGGGACAAAATCTGCTCTACTTCATTCACAGGACTTGTTGTGTGGGCCAAAGCCTCCTTCCCTTTACGTTCTTTGTCAATGCTTAGCCGATATATTGCCAATTTCGTGAGTATAGGGCAACAGTCATCTTCGGGATCCCCAATACTTGGATAGTAATTGCTATTTGATTCAGGGCAGAAAACTGCTCATGACACTAAAAGTACAGTCCTGCTCAATCTCAGGTGTTGTTGCAAGTCACAACTGACATCACAGGGTACGTACTGATCCAGCACATGTATTGAAACCTGGATTTTAGCATTATAAGTCCACAGATTTATCTTCCATACCACTGGAGACCTGGGGTTAGTGAAATGAACATAATAAAGCATAACTTACTATCAAGAAAGAGCTGAAATTCAGATAATAGCTACAAATGACACAAGAAATATATAAAGTACTTATAATATTTCAAAATGGCATTTTAGCAGGTCAAGTGTACAGAAGTTCTTGAGCTTGTGGTCAGGTGACTTCACAGGTGTATTGAAGAAAAGACAAATAAAATCAGTCTCATTCCCTATGGTTAATAGAAATGCTGCTGTGGACTTAACACGTAAAACTTGACCACTTTATCATAATTTAGCCATACCTTTTCTATTCCTGTCCATATAATGCAGAAAAATGTCATAGTGATAAAGTGGTGTCAACATGCTCTGTTGATTGCAATTTTAATTTACTTTTTCTTTAACTCTGCACTTTGTGACCTTCAATAACCATATACCAATTTAACAGCAGCAAAAGATGAAAAAACAGGAATAAATTCTATGTTAAACTACCGTAATTATATTGAGAAACAGACTGAACAAGCAGTAGGTAATATATTTGTTCAGAATCTTTCCCTTTCAAAACACTTGTCCTAACAACCATAAACATTTATTAACCTTTTTTTGTAAAAATGAGAGAAATTTCTAGTATTGTAGAAATATGACCATCATAAAAAAAGTCAATAACAAACAGGTAAGAAACATTTGATCTTGTGATATGTTTCATGTCAATTTGCAGCATTTCTGTAAATGCAGGGATTGTAGTTGTATATATTTGAAATGATTTTCTTCCACATTCTAATAATGCCCAATTATGACAGGTAAATATTTTTTATAATTGTTTATTCTTTGAATAACAAATACTTTTATTTCATTTACTCTTTGAACTGTTTTGGATTAAAGATGCTACACAATTAATATCAGAAATGCAGCTCTGTAAACTCATAATGAATGGTAAATTCAGATGAAAAATACAGTATACATTTAGATTTTAGAGGAACTTTAATATTCCACAATCTCTTAAATGTAATTTGGATTACTTTCCAATATTATAACGATTCATATAATACTATCTGAAATCTACACACAACTATAAAATTAATTATATTTCATGCCTCAATTATGTCAGGTGCAATATCTGTAATGCTTCCATGTATCACCTACAAGGTTTCCACACAATAAAATATAATGAATTATTACAATTTTGAAATACTTTTACTATGGCTACACATTTACAAATATGTACTTATGACGTTTTTAACCAATATTTCCACTCAATATGTTGAAAACCAATTTCAAAGATTAACAAAAGTTATCCTGGATAATGTACTTAGTAAGAGCCAGTGAACTTTCATTTCTTACCTCTAAGTGCTTAGACAATACAGACAGAACACAGTATTTCAGAATGTACATTCTTTTTATTTTAGACATGAGGTTGACTTAACCATACAAAATATAACTCTGACAAACAAAGTTTTTGGTTCCACAACTGAAAGATGCTTAATCAAATAAACCTGAAAAAAAGAGAAAAGAAAGAGTTTAATAAAGAATGTCTTCAATGAATTCCTTTTATACAAAAAACAAAACATAATCACCCCTGCATTTTACTATTATAAGCTGTTTAGCTCACCACTGAGCCAATTAGATGAAAGCAAAAATTCTGAATTTTAAAAATTAAACAAGTAATTTAATTTTAGAAAAATTAACACATAGCATTGAATTCTTAATTTTTTGTTTTTCACAACACTTCTGAGAAACACGTATATAGCAAACAATTATCAATGGATTAAAGAAGCTCACCAAATCCCATGTCATCATCTTCTTCCGATTCTTCAGGTTCTTCTTCTTTCTTAGGTTCTGTTTCAAAGCAATGAAAATGTTGATAATTTGAATCTCTGAATAAGTCAAACTACCTAACATACTTCAAATAATTGTACTTGCCATACAATTATTAGTGATATAATGTTATCAAGAAAAACTTCCTTTCAAATGTTAGGATAATGCCTAATGAACATGAAAATATAATTTCAGAACTCAAAATTGCTTAAAAGTTGGAATGACTCATAAACAATGATTCTATCAATCAGTGATTACTTAAAGACAAAGCTGGCTCTTGTGAAAAAGTTGGGACTTAAATTGATGAAAACTACAAACAGTAAAAGGTTTAACTTTTGCTTAAGAGTGTTTTTTAATGTCAACATAAAAGCTTGAATACCGACCTTCTTTTGCTGCTTCAGCCGGTGCTGCACCAGAAGCTGCAGCTGCCCCACCAGCAGGAGCGGCACCAACACCAGATCCCACATTGGTAATAAGCTGTTTTAGATCTATATTTTCTAAAGCTTTAGAAAAGAGACCTGCAAAAAGAAAACAAATAAATTATTGTTTTAAAGTTTATAAACTGCTGATTAATAAAGAGATTCAACCAGGAGAAAGAGAATTGTTATGAAATTATTTATAACCAGCGTAAAAGCTTGTCAAGAATATTGGGAAAGCACTGGAAACCAAAAACTATTCCGTATAAAACTGGCAATACACAAAATAAATAAAAAATTTCCTTTCCCAGAAACATGCTACATATTGGTGCCTTTACTTAAAAGACCAAAATGTATTATGACCATGTGATTACATACACACCAGTTCTTCTTGTGAGGAAAAGTCGTCCTCATCCCTACAAATAATTGGTATCATAAGTCTGTTTTAACAACGGCTTTTCCATAATAATCCACAAGCACAGACTTACACTAATTTTTTACTTCTTTTTCAAAGGCATTGATAGGATGCGAATGTACTTCCACGTCTTGGATCACTGAAGTCTTCCCAGCTTTCCTACTCAGATCCTACCTAGCTTAACATCATAATAATGTGGTGCTACACACATAACACCACACCTGATCTGGTCCTTGGAACTCCCTCTTTGATAGGGTTTTATATAACAGAAAAAGTACCAAAATTTAGGAGCTATTTACGCTTACATTAATGATTAAATTCCATTGAAATGGCAATAGATAATCAAAAGAGAAAGTATTACAGGAGAAAAGTGGAATTGGACTCATGTAACTCACAAACTTCTGAGAAATCGAGGATGACAGTGACCAACCGACACTTGGCTTTTATATATACATGCTAATATGAAACAGATAATAGAACATAATTTCATTTATATGAAGACAAATTAGGTTGAAATATTTAATTTTTGTAAACTATACAAGTTATTTGTGCATTAAGTTGAAAAATATATACTAATACATTGTATATCATGTATTAAGCCTAAGAACCTATTGACATATTCTCCCTTTTGTTTCTATTTCATTGGAGTGGCCTGTAAGTAAGTCAAGTTTTATAAAATCTGAAAATATTGTTTCTGTTAAGTTACATAGAGAAACTCAAGTAATTCAGATTCACTGGAAGTAAGAACACTTGCACACAGGCCTCAATAAGTTGTAATAATTAACGAGAACACAAAGCTACACGATATTGCTCAGAAACAGCATCTACATATTTGGTCCAAATTGGATTTACAACCAAACAACAGTGTTCTACCAACTAGGTCACATTTATTAATGTGGGAGTTTATAAAAAATGTCGTGAACAAAAATATTCATGTAAAAAGAAATATTTCAAAGAATGGTGCTGAAAAATTCACACAGAGAAACACTTAGAACAGCACTAGGTTCAGAAGCAAGTCTAATCTGGACCAGTGTCCTTTCATCTGTCAAAAGAAGGATAAGCTTATGAAAGAAAACCTTCCCACCCAAAAAACATCATTGTGATGAAGCTGGGCCTATGTCTTGGTACTGACAATTGGATAATGCACAAGGATTTGAGAGCTCTCAATTCGAAAAATTCCATCCACATCTGTAAATCAATTTCTCCTGAAAAATACAATTGAGAAAAACTGGAATCACAGCAACCCCATTTGATCACAGTGGATTTTTGTGACTGGATCTATTTAAAAGTGGTCTTAGACCAACTGCACACATACAGTGAAAAAATCATGAGGTCTGTCAAGTTCTGCATCTTAAGTTGACCTTATCTTTTGCAAAAGCATGTTAGAATGAAAATTGTGATATTCAGCAGTAGTGCATAATCATAGCTATTAGAATAAGCATGATCACTGATGGAGGAACTTATCTGTATTTACAACTGGGGAAAGAATATCATTATTGTAAAATGCAAATAACCCCAGTACAATTGAATTTTTAAAAAAATTAAAAAAAGCGTTTCGGTCACGAGTCATTTCAATAAAACATTTCTATGTGAAAATTTACTGAACATATAATTTAAAATTTTGCTTCTACTTCCAGATTTGATGAGTAACTTTTCAAATATCAGCAATTATTTCAAATACCAAATTTTACTTGCTAATTGGAAACTTCACCTTCCTTGCTGCAGTTTCATAATCAACATTAAGATTATATACACCTCAGATTTTTGAAAAAAATTCCTCACTCATTACAATGCTACAATATACAGCAAACTCAGTAGTAATTCCATGCAGTTTACAGAACATATCTGCACAAATACATTTTGTAATCTCTTTGACAATTTATTATGAATTTATCTAAATGTCTCAACCAGATATTTTTCTAATATTTGTTCTGGTACCCTTTTCATGCTATTAACTAAAACAATCTTAATTTGTATAGTTAACTCTTTTCAGCACAGGCTCAATCCCTAGGACCAACCTTGTAACCATTTTGTGCTTGTTAGTTTTCATGCTACAACTTTTATATTAATAAGTGTATGTTAACAAAATTTGGTAGATTATCAGTAAACATTACAATGCTGTCATATGCAAAATACCAATTTTTTAAATATTAAGTCTTAAATTTTGTTATACAATGTTTTTCTCATGCAAAATCTTTATAATGTCCAGATAGTTATCAAATGTTTCTTAAAAAAACTTTATCTATATTTTGTTATTTTCACTAACAAATCTCTGTAAGGATTCTATAGATTTGATCGATCTTGTAACCACCATAGAAAATTAGTAAATAAATATAAACTATGCCTCTTTCATTCTAGAATGACAACAAATTATAATATGAAAACATAAATGTTTAGACTAAATAGGTTAAATCTCATAACATAAAAGATTAATATATATTATTTTTTATTATATTGACCTTTCAGCTGTGCCTGGCTAACAATACAGAAGTTACAATGATGTGGCACATGTGCTCTCATGTTACCATATTCAATAATATAAAACTAACCTTTAGTCTTTACAAAGTGACCTGTCTTGGCTGTGTTTTAGTAGACTAGTGTTTTGTAAAATACAGTCACATTTCAGTTATTATACATTATATATGTATATAGATTATTACTATTTACAAATAACTTCTTAAAACTTATTTTTTCTTAAAAAATAGAACAGTAAATAAAAGAAGTAAAGCAAACAATTATCTCTTCTAGTTACGAACTTTATACTCAGCTGCTGCTTGCCGTAAGTCGCTAAGCCTTATTGTACGTGAAACAAAATAATTTTTTTTAGATTTTATAAATACAAGTGAATAACCCCAAAATCATAAATTACTATATTGATACCATACAATTCCATAGGTGCTGGAAGGATTTTTACCCATTCAGTAATTAATACTATACACAATTCATGAAGCCAGATGATCATGATGATGAATGCATTTTTTAAGTTCATTCTCAGATACTCAAATAAATTGAAGTTTGAGTATTGTGGTGGCCATGAGAAACATCAAGTTTTACCATGTTCCCCAAACTACGCACTCACAATGTAGCTGCCCTCATAGGGTACACATGAAGCATCACAGGATATATCTGATCATGAATGGTGCTGAGCAAAGCTGTCACATTCATTAAAGGAGCCTAACATATCATCTGATCAACCTAAGTTGCATGTACAACTCTGGTTACCAGTCAGTATAAAGTCTGTAACATACCTACTTCTAATAACAGGGAAGCAAAATGCACCACCTTCTGAAATGTTTTTATTTCATGTGGCTAAAATATTTTGAAGCAAATGGCATCATTTATTCAAAATAGCTGTTGGAAATCAATTTTATTATGTTCATTACTTTCCAGAAATGTAAACTTGTCATGAGTTTACTTCATGTAATATTTTATGTAAAAATAAATTACACCACACCACAACACTAAAATAAACATGGAACACATTATACATACCTGGCCAGTATGGCTCCACAGATACATTTGCAGCTTTTAATATGGTGTTGATTTTTTCAGACTACAAAAGAAATGTCTTTTAATATAAAATAATATTTAGATCCAAGAATTAGTACACATATTTC
>NW_013670812.1:14330-15448 GCF_000517525.1 Limulus polyphemus | reverse complement strand
TATATATATATATATATATATATATAGATATATATATAAATTAGACTTGTACAAAATAAAAGCTGAAATAAATATACAAAATAATTACATAGTTGGATCATCCAGAGAATCAAAGAAAAAACAATTATTTCAACAATATTAGAAGAAATTAAATAAACAGCCCTTGTAAATACCTTAATAGGAAAACTTAGAGGTTTAAAGTCCATGGTATTTTGTGGTAAGTGCTTAGTTCTAGGCTCACACACTCTATAATTCAAGGTACTGGAAACACTGCCTTGGCCTAACACAGTATGTGGAGCCAAATTACTCTAGTTCCATAAGTAACAATTCTTAATCTAAGACTTTTTTTATTATTATTTTCCAAACTATGTGCAATTAGTAGATATTAGTGTTTTCTGGCATGCGTTGAAATATTTAATGATAAAAAATAATTCACTACAGTGTTCTGCATTTATATTATTTTAAAATTTTATTTAAATAATATATTCATAATTTTTATTTGTTACTTATTTAATTTTGGGTTGTATTTAATGTAAAATTTAACATAAATCTAAATATGTTATTTCAATGTATGGGCCATTGGTAATTAGGCCTCATCTGGAGTATTGTGTTCAGTCTTGTGCTCTTTACTTTGAGAAAAACATTAAATTGTTTGAAAGGGTTAAAAGGAAGGACAATACCTGGGAAGAAAAGTTGTAATACAAGGACTGGTTAGCTTTAATTGAAGTGTTCTAGATTATTAAGTGAATTGAGAGTATTGATGGGTAATGTTTTTCAGTATTAGGTCACCAAGAAATTAGTCATGTTTTGGAACACTCATTAACCACCCCCCAAAAAACATACATCATGTATAATAATTAAATGACCCACCTAAACGTCACATTAATGTAGCCTATATAATGTGTATAGTTTAGTATACTCTAATCCCTTATAGTGATGACACACAAATTTGGAATGTAATGCTGTTTGATTACAAGGGAAACAACACCTCTGTAGCCACAAAGAACATCGAAGAAGTTTATGGAAATGTTTTGAAATTTTTCAGTCATATTTACATGAATTGATATATTTATAATTTAATTAATATTTAGTAGATCTTCCTTTCGCTTCGTGGAGTT
>NW_013670812.1:3861-13628 GCF_000517525.1 Limulus polyphemus | reverse complement strand
CTGGGATCCATTTCGATGCTCCTCTTGACAGCCCTTTTGTCCCCTCCGATGGACCAGGATGACACGGACGCTGATTCTGTTGACTGTCGAAAGCGGGATTCCCAAATTCTGCAAAATTTGCCATTGACTTATTCCACCATGTGTTTGACCAACTATCCTTCCTCTTACAAAATCTGATAATTCGATAGAACCTCGAGTTCTAGGCATGTTGTAGCACAAGATAATTAGTGTGCAGACCATTTTCATTTATATAGTGCTCTGTGAACACAAATTAGTTAAATGATGAAAAATTAGGTGTCTATTTACTTGTGACCACTCAGTGTACATAGAGAAACAGCTGAATTATCAAACTGCAAAATTCAGGCAATTTATTAGATACTATAAGTATATATTTAATAATAATTAGTTAATTTTTGTATACCAGAGTAGTAGCAGTAAGACGTAGTACTACCACTACTACTAGTACAGCCTGTTTTAAAATTAATATATGGCAAATTATTAAAATACTATTTCATTACTTAATATTCGTTTTAAAAAACTTATAATTAATGAAATATTTAACAGAGAATGTAAAATATTATTCATTGTGTAATTATGTTCTCCATACAACAAGCTTGTGGGATTCTAAACCCTCACCACGTGTCAGTTATTCTTTAGATATGAAATCAGTAATGGCTGTCTAAACCTATTGAATAATAACAACTCAACTTACAGTGATCGCAACTTCGTCATCTTGAAGAATCAAAGCGCTATAAACGCAAGCAAGTTCGTCATCAGTTGCCATATTTTATGTTAACGTTATTAAATTCGATGGATGTATTATCAATTAGTGTAAGTCGTCGGATTGACCTTAGCTCACAAAGAGAACCATACACTTATCACCCAGACGTTCTTAGAAAGAGAGAGGGCGCTCACTTCGACAGTAAATTATGTGGAAGCTACACCACTCGCCCCCTATTATTTTCTTGTCATTTTCTGATTTGTATAATATGCTGTTTGAAAATATGGATGGTGTAACGAAAAATTAACCCTGCAAAAATGCTCATTTTAATCCAAGTTCAAAATGGCTTCCAGAATTTCATCAAAATGCTTGAAAATGAATATTTCGATCATAATTTTCATAAATTTCTGATTAAATATTCACAAAGGCATGATATTTGCATCACTACTGAGCAATATCATATAGTCACATGATATCCGGTTTTCGGTCTAAAATAGCTAAATTGTCATTATTTATTAAGTAAAAATCTAGAATCCAAGACGAAAACAATAACTATGATTTTTCAGAAATGGAAGGACTTATTTACTTCAATAAAATGTTTAATTGTAGATTTTTAACATTGAAAACATATTATAGACCATGTAGATACAATGCGCGTCTGAAATGCAATTCTACGTTCATACACGTATTATGTTACAAAATGTGAACTGTGCATTGAAAATCAACTATAATTATGCATCATAATTGATAAGTGATTATTTATTTCTTCATGAAACATTTGCTTAATAATAATTGGTTCTTGTGAATACTGAAAATATAACAGTTAGTGACATATGAACAAATATGGTATTACAATGCTCTCATAACTGTTATGCAAAGGGCAGAAGTGGGCTAGCAGGACTGAAAATGAAGGTAGAAATGGTTAGTGGTTTTAGAAACTTCCCTTGACTATTTCAGTCTCCTCTGCTGTAAAATCTATGGTACACTTAAATGGTGTAGATGATTCACATCGTGAAGCAAATGCAAGAACAAAAACAAGAGAAATAGAATCAAAAGAAAGAACGGTAATGATATTTGTCGATCGTGAAAAGATAAATCCCATCACTTATGTGTACGACAGTCAGACCAAAAGCCGTTGTAACATAACCCAGGAACAAACATGGCAACAAAAGCTCAATCTACATAGATCAGATGACTTTAAGATGGGAATGACCCGCTATTGCAGAAATTCATCAAATAACAAAGGGAATTAAAATTCTCAGGGAGAATAAGCTACTTCTACCGAATACCATGAAAAATAATTCTGGGCTTGAGGAATGGCTAGTCACCTTGTCTAGTAACAACTTCAAAACAGTTGTTTTTGTTGATGTCATGGAACTTTTCCGAACACATAGGTCATCTTATAATGAGGTTAGTGACGAACATACTGAGCAGCTGCTAAAGGAAATACTATTAGAAACATCTTGCGTGGAGATGCATATAGTTGGTGACAGATATGATGGTCTTCATGATGTAGAGGATGCAAGTGGGAAAACTGTTGGCCTGTGGATGCAGAGGTCGGTGCATAGAATCCAAGAAAGAATATTGGTAAAACCACTGGACTATTCATCAAACTCAATTTTTTTAAATTTCTTTTTGCTTCCGGGTCTCACAGCTCAGATGTTCTACCACATGGTCTCATCCTTATCCTCGCTGGTGGCTTCAAAGACAGACAAAATATAATTACCCTGAGACATTTATCAGATACAGATGATTTTACTGATGACCATGACCTCCTGACAAGCAGCACGAGTAAGCAGACACTTGTGTGTTCCTGTACACAAAGGATATACT
This sequence comes from Limulus polyphemus, assembly GCF_000517525.1. Classification (NCBI taxonomy): domain Eukaryota; kingdom Metazoa; phylum Arthropoda; class Merostomata; order Xiphosura; family Limulidae; genus Limulus; species Limulus polyphemus. The sequence goes on along the minus strand of NW_013670812.1, from coordinate 11,074 downwards.
GAAGTTGTTATCCGATCATCTGATACTAATATTGATGTGATAGCAGAGTACCTGCCCACAAAATTAGCAGATAGAGGTTTGAAGGAACTATTCATTAAAACCACGAATTACTATATTCCCATTAATAATGTTTTAAACTCATACAGTGCTATCAAGACTAAGCTGTTGTCTTTACTTCATGCACTGAGTGGTTGTGACACAAATAGCTTCTTCTTTGGCAAAGGCAAGCACAGTTTCATCAAAGCAGCATCCAAGGTTGTTTCTGAACTCATTGATATACGCTCCTAGCTTGAAAGACAGAACAATACACATGGAGAGCTAATAGGTTGCATAGTTTTGTTTGTCACTATCTTTTCACAATGGTGTATTACAAAGGCGATTTTTCGAACATATATACCTTGAGACACCATCTATATACCAAGAAGCCAGATATAAAATTAATTATTTTCGACAGCATGTTCATCGTGCATCTGGGCGAAGGCCATGCAAACGACACTAGCTATCTCTAACCAATTTAATTTTGGATAGATATCATTATCATCACCACATGGAGTCTAACCTGTCTTGATGTTACCCAGTTCCCTTCCCTACAACTTGCACATAAATTTGTGATGAAAATGCAAATAACTGTGTACCAGCAACTGCACCTGTCAACACAAGAATGTTTCTTTTGATATATCATGTTTTTATATAGGCCAAATGGACGTTTGTGTTCGAACACAACTCACACTCCAAGAAAATAAATTTTAAATCTGATTGGACTTATTCTCATTATTATTACCATGAAATTGTGTAAATTATATTACATGTCGATAGAAACCGTGTTTTAATGTTTATCCCAAGTAAAATAATGGTTTAATTTTGTAAGATCATTTTACAGTTGTACTTAACATCGACCGATTTTTTCTTAAATGTGGTTAAAATGACTCCAAAAGTATATAGTATTGAAATAAAACATGGAGGCTGTGTTTGTCCCAATATTTTCATCTTTCATAAAGTTTTTTTTAATACTTTGCACTTTTAAATAAAATAAATAATTTCAATAATTACATTAGTGAAATAAAATAAAATATTTGAGAGAACCAGAAATCACAGGGTGTTTTTATTGTCAAATATGCAAGAGGTATTGAAAGAGGCATTTCTAGCTGAAAGGTTTGTTTGTTGTGAAGCGCAAAACCATACAATTAGCTATCTGTTTATTTTCCAAAAGTTCTCCAAACTCACCTTAATTGCTATTTCTGTGCCATCTGTACATTTCAAGAAGGATATCTAAACGCAAAATAGAAAGCTGGTTGTTGATACTATTCAATGCATCAGATAAAAATAAAAAAACACTATATTTTTTGTGATAAATACTTATTTGAACTTAATTCTAATTTCAGTATTATAAATTGTGTTTCAACATGAAGCCATTAAATAATGAAGAGAAATATCAATAAGAGACAGATTTCATGCATGTAATAGATAGCTACAGAGGAAGAGACAGGTTTCATGCATGTAATAGATAGCTACAGAGGAAGAGACAGGTTTCATGCATGTAATAGATAGCTACAGAGGAAGAGACAGGTTTCATGCATGTAATAGATAGCTACAGAGGAAGAGACAGATTTCATACATTTAATAGATAGCTACAGAGGAAGGGAGCAGTGCCAAGTCTTTAACTTTCTGATTTTTCTGTGTGATATTTGTGATGAAGTTGAGAAAATTTAATTGAGAACTTCTCTCTAAGTTTGTCTCTACAATTTCCACATTCATTTCTACAAACCTTTCTTTCAAATTGATGAAAAACATACCACATTTTGAACGCATAAGAATTACATTAAAACCATTTTAAGAACGCCTTTCTATCCACTTGACACTGTGTTCATCATGCTGAAGAAAAACGGAAACAACAAACACGAAGCAGAAAATGATGGAAAGATTTGCACTATTCTTGAATAGCAAGCTGCTTCGAGAAACTTATATTTACCTGTTGATTCTTCTATGGAACAGAGATTGAAGGAAACGATAACATTTCAGTAAAGGCATACATTAGATATAATATATGTAGAGATATATAGGGCATATGTAAAACATGTTTCTTAATAACACCTAAATTGTTAGGGTAAAAGACCAGTTTACTTCTGCCATCATTTTTATAATGTGAAATTCAAATAAATCTTATTCAATATGTTTCCTTTTCTTACTTTCGTATTAAAAACTGAAAATATTTGACTTCATTGTCGAGGGAAAGTAGACTGTGCTTTTTTAGAATGTACTGTGGCCCCGATTACAAATAGACGCTATTCTTGACACGGTGTTCCATTTTTAACACTATTCTGGTGGTTATTTATAGTTCACACAAATGCTGAAAACATGACTTTTAAGGAGGTCAACGATTACCTAAGAACGAGCTTTGTACGTATTACACGGAAACACAGAAAGTGTTGCCTGCCTGAAAAAACAGAGATTGAAGCAGGTGGTAATTCTTTAGTAAAAACATACATCAGATATAACATGTAAAACATTAAACCTTGTGCACGAAAATATCTGTCGATGGTACAATAATGCTATCAAGATAACCGGTCAACATCAGTATACCAAATTAATTTATATAATTACTTCCAAATGTATATAATAATGTATCTTATACAGTTTTTTTAATATCGTTATACTAAAGGATGTTTGTTTAGTTTTTGTCTAAAAAATGGGGAAAAAAAAAGTATTTCATAGCCGAATATTTCAGTTTCAGGCAAAAATACTTTGCACATATCAGTCCAAAGTTTGGTCAAAGAGAAAGTAATATCGGGTACTGAAGTTTTATGTATCTATAAATGGGAAAAATTATCTATTGTTGTATTTTTATATACAAATTCTCTACGTTTTTAAAAAAGTTTTTTAACTTTACTCACGAGTGCTTCCAGATTTAAACTAGGAAATTAACTAGCATGCGTAAAGATATTTTTGTATGAACAAATGAACAATTATATATATATATATATGTGTGTGTGTGTGTATTTGTGTATTATTGATCACTACGTACTTTGATTTCCAAAGTATAAGTTCACTTAAGATAAATCTTGGATACCTAAATGACAATGTAAATTTCAAAGTATATTTAAAACGGGTGGCCACGATTCTCCGTATGTGTCGGCCATGCATAATAATTATCACTTTTAGATTTTAGAAAATATTTATGTACTATTAAAAAGGTTGTTTTTCAGTGTTTTATCTATTCTTTTTTTTATTACAAGGAATACAACTTTCACTTATAATAGGCAGATTAACATTAGTGTTTCCCGGTGGGCCAGCGGTAAGTCTACAAACTTACAGCAGATATCTCAATATGGCTTTGTTAAAACAAATAAACACTGACATTACCTCTTTTCTTTATAGCCTTCATACCAAGTCCAGAGCGCCCCAGTAGCACAGAGGTAGGTATACGAGCTTACAACGCTAGAAACCGGATTTCGATACTCGCGGTGGGCTGAGCACAAATAGCCCATTGTGTAGATTTGTGCTTAACTATAAACAAACAAACAAACAAAATCAAGTCCCCAAAAAAAGTTCACACGTCAACATTTGATTAAAGTTCGTGATATGCAGTATGAATCCTGATCCGGCATGGCCAGTTGGTAAAAGAGTAATCCAAGAGTTGGCTGTGGGTGGTGATGACTAGTTGCCTTCCCTTTAGTCTTTCACTGCTAAATTAGGGATGGCTAGCGCAGATAGCCCTCGTGTAGCTTTGCGCGAAATTCGAAACGAATGAAAAAGTATGAATCCTACTATCGAAATGTGTCATAGCCAAAGTGGAGATGTACTAAACTTCCATCATACCAACCACGACATTATCACTTGTATGACTACCGATTATAATTATACAGAGATAAGCTCTTATAATATCTTATTATCATTACCATATTATCATATTTAAAACTTTAAAATTTAAATGTCCATCGTAGGCTTACATTAACAAATATTACGCTTTATTTGCTGTAATGTTTACAATGAAAAAACGTTTCTGTTAAGGTTAGCAAGAAGGAATATGAAAATCAGATATTAATATCGTTAAATATTCATTTTAAACGTTACCAACGATATTTTAATCTAATTGTTTGTTTGTTTGAATTTAAGCACAAAGCTACACAATGGGCTATCTGTGCTCTGCCCACCACGGGTATCGAAACCCGGTTTCTAGCGTTGTAAGTCCGCAGACATACCGCTGTGCCACTGGGGGGCAATTTAATCTAATCAAAAATAATACTTATTCATATAGTTCATATTATCTTCTGTGCATTGATAATGTAAAAAACTACATATGCCGAAAATATTTTACGCATATGGTTTATTTTGTTTCATATTTTTTATTCAGATTTGCAGGTAAATAGCAGCAATTACCTGACCATACACACACAGACGCACAAATATATGCTTGAATATAAAGACACACTATTCATAGAAAGTAAATAATGATATCAGGGCCGAGCACGACCCAACGGTTAGCGTGCTGAACAGTGGAGCTGAAATTTTGTGGTTTGCGTTCCGTTACCGAAACAAAAATTACATTAATATATAATAGAATAAGAGACTGAACGTTATATAATATTAGTCGTGTTGACTTACAATTGACTGAAGATACACTCTTTATGTTTTAGTTTTGTTTTACTTGAGATAAAAACTTACATAAATATTTATTTTTCTTCAGAAATTTATTAGCCTATTGAGATATGCTGCTTTATCTCTAGTCTGATAGAAAATAACATTCTTTGGTCTAATCTTGGAAACTAAGATACAGTTTAAATATCTTATCGTCGTATTTAACATAAAGTAAATTTTTTGTTTGTTTGTTGTTATAAATTAACAACGGAGTTACACAAAGTTACACAATGGGCTATCTGTGCTATGCCCACCACGAGTATAAAAACAAACAGGATTTTAGCGTTATAAACGTAGATGTTTACCGCTGTGCCAATAGCAGGCATCCAAAGTAAAATATGTTTTAAATGTTCCAGAGAAACAACGATCTAAAATATTCCTAAGATATCTTTAATAACTGTTATGTGAGAGGAAAAAAACAACAAAAAAACATTATTTGATTTTCTCAAGTGTTAATGAAAAACATTGACAGTTTTAATATTCACTTCTTCTGTACTGTGACCTGATCATTTTGAGCAACAGGCACTAAACTACTTTCACTAATCCAACGACGAATACCAGTCATTGATTAGCCAATTATCACCAGCAGATGGCGGTGTAGCTAGAAAAGGGTAACCAGTGAGCTGTACAGCTCAATATGCGTAACTAGGTTAATATATATATGTTGCAATAATCGCCGTTACAAGAGCAGTGTGTTATTACAGCTCTGTGCAGTGTCAGAGAAGCACTCGTGTACGTGACGAGAAGTAATATTAGGATCATCCTGTGATTCTAGTGAAAAGGAACTCGGGTTAAATAAGTTTACTAAAACTTTAAGTGTGGCTTGACTATGGGAAAAGAAAACAAGTTGTTCCGAACCAAGTTACGGCACTGTGGAAAGTGGCACCTTCCTTTACCGTCTGGCCCTTATACTGTAGGATGTACTGATATCATGATTGGCTATTCTAAAACTGGGGTGTTTATGAGGCTTTTCTATCCAGCTGCACATATGGGTGTACTGGTAAGTCTGTTATACATTTAATATATTTCCATCTTGTATAATTATCAACAATACATTACGAACCCAAATTTGTAAATACCACCCTGTTTTGACACACTCATAATTCATCCCATAATGAGAATTATCTAATTGTCTTTTAGAACCACTACTAACAGTAACAGTAGCAATGTAAGAAGTACGGAGATAGTTGTAGGGGTGAAAGTATTCTGCAGTAAATACTTTTACTTTTAGTTTTATTTTTTCATGAGCTAGGTGTACAACTGAGGATTATCTAGTTATTTGGAGTTATATATATATATTTGTTACGGTTGAGCTACCACAACACATGAAGCATTCCGTTTAAAGCGAATTTGATACCCGCTGTCCAAAGTACAGACTGATATTTCAACAAAACATGTTTCTATTTCCTCATCCATATATGTGATATGATGACTGCTACGTATTTAGAAAAATACAGATTATATATGTAAGAAGATAATGCATTAGTTTGTATTTCAATTTTAGATCAAAGTAACAACAGTTAAAAAATCACAATAAACCTTTATTTAAAAGTACAAAACACCTAGTTGAAAACAACACTACATCTTTTGACCTTGAGAATTCAGGTGTGCTATTTATGTGTAGTTTTAGATAGAAAGACATGCGGTTGTAATAAAACCTGATGGTGATCTATATTGCCCAAAGGTTGAAAAATGTAGTTTTGTCTTTATTGAGGCTAAGGGTAAGTTTTTAGACCTTTAAATATAAGTTTTTAATGTGACATTTAAAAATTGTTGTTATTTACATTTTAAATTATTATAACCACAGTTGCAACTAAGATTCGCCTTTGAGCTTTTGCTTTTAATGACTTTTTATAATGGTTTTTAAAATTGGTTGTTTATTTGAGAGTAAATTATGATGCATGTCCAAAGAATAATATTCAACGTGTGTCTGTATAAATAATTTGGAGAGAGAGAGAAGTAACTCGTTAGTTGTGCCACAAATGTTCAACATATTGTTCAAACATTAAACTATACCTTTTGGATTATTTGGTAAATATAATGCGAAGTCGAGCTCACGTAACGATAACGAATTACTTTGTTTCTTCAGTGACATTTACTACAGGCTACGTTCACTGGAAGACCTAACTTCATAATCATCGTTTCAACAAAAATTCTGAAACTAATGTACCAAATCACAAATAAACTAACTTGCAGGATCTTTTCGCTAATCAATCGTTACAAACACACTGACTAGCTTCATAAACCAATTACTGAGAAACAAACGTAATAACTCTCATTGTCTAGCTCACTCTCATTGAACGTAATAACTAATTAACTCAATAATTCACTGAATAACTAACTCACTCTGACATTTGCATATTATTGCTCGCTTTCTACTTACTAGCCCTTAGTGGCTCAGCAGTAAGCCTGGAGGCTTATAACGTTAAAAAGCGGGTTTCGATACTCGTGGTTTGCACATCACAGATAGCCCATCATGTAGCTTTGCGTCTGTGACGGATTTACAATTATATATTAACTAGCTGTGTACCCGTCCTTCGTACAGGTTGTGTGTATAAATAATACATTAATTTAACAA
>NW_013670812.1:0-2861 GCF_000517525.1 Limulus polyphemus | reverse complement strand
CTGAAATTTCGAGAAACTCACCACATGCCTATAAATATAATCAACGCAACTTGCCAAAATCAGTATATATATATATATATATTATTGCGTGCTGTGATTGGTGTACTATAAACTTCGTAAGCTATAATTGTGATTAACGCTTATTAATCGGAAAACTACAGATATTTGACCAGGAATATTTATTATTTTCGAACACTATAACCATTTAACTTCGGACATTAGTACTTTTACGAAAACATTATATAACTTCACCAGTAAAAAACTCAAGCTCGACCTATAATCGGCGTGTGATCAGTGAATTTCACAGAGCTAGTTAGCTCCCTATTAAGTGAATTGTACCTATGTCAACTCGAAATTGACCTGCTCATCGTGAACCCTCGATAAGACATCAAGGAAGTTCCAGACTAGAAAGAAGACTTTGTATTGATTGTAAGTTTGTGGAACTTTTGTATATAAATCATTATTTTTAGTAGCTGTTTGTAATAACTGTTATTGTAAACTGTATTATTGTTTGTGTATTAGAATATATTTGTATATAAAAAAGAAAACTGTGTGTATCAATCTTGTTGGCAAATACCATAAATTGGAGATATATCGGCATTTATTTAACTACTAACTCTAAATTACAATTTAGTTTGGTTTCAGACCTTTCGAAATCGTAATATGTAGCACGTTTAACAACAAACAAACACAAACAATTCTACTTAATACACAAAGCTTATAGATGTTGCGTCATAATTGCTTAATGACAAGCTCTCTCTAGAAAACAAACATCTAAATTGAAATATTAGAAATATAACTTACATCAATATTTTACAAAGTATAGGTTCAATGTAAAGTTCAAAAACTAATTAATGCATGTATATGCATGACTTGGAACTCAACCTAAATCACTTAAATAATAATTTTTTTTCTTACCTTAACCATTTGCTTGCTAAATAAGGAAACAGTTTTTATTTATCGAATTTTGTTTATGGTTGCTAAAAATAGATTTAAAATAAAGTATGTAAAGTCACGACCAATTGTGCTAATAAATTATATAAATTTCGGTTGATGTATAGTTTGAGTATCATTTTTTAATACGGCAATTCATTTCAGTTTTTTACTTAAGTTGCATTGTATTATAAAAATTATTAACGCGTGTTTATTTTACGTGATATAAAAAGTAGCCAGAAAAAAAAAGTAAAAAGGATGACAGAAGAACGAGCATTTGAAAGATAGTGACATTACAGACCAGGAAGTAGTTTCTTTGAAGTTTTCCATAGCTCTCTAAAACACCATAACATAACAATTACATAATTTTATGAGGTAGAACAACAATGCAAAAGCTAAAGAAAACATTACTGATGCAACATAGAAAATTATGCATATTTTGGCCCAGTTACCGAAAGCAAAAATATGCCTTGCCATGCATAAACCTAATCTTAACATTTCTGCAACATGTCTGATGATTAATGTGGGGTCATGTCTGATTTGTTTGTTTGTTTGTAATGAAGCACAAAGCTACACAATGGGCTATCTGTGCTCTGCCCAACACGGGTATCGAAACCCGGATTCTAGCGTTGTAAGTCCGAAGACATACCGCTGTGCCACTGGGGGGCAAATCATGTCTGAAGACGCACTTATCTGATCAACTAACTTATTGTAACTTAGGTAACTATGCAACTTATTTTAGAGTGACTTATTTTGTTTCAGCAAGAGTGCGTATTTTAGTGATACTTTGTATCTGTACTTGAATGGGGAAAAAAAAGTTAATTAAAAGTTACTTAGATAAAGGGCTATCTGCGTTAGCCGTTTCTAATTTCGAAGTTAACGACCTGTTAGCTTGTTTAGAAAATCAATAAAGAATATACATTTTAATGTTGAAAAATATTTAAAAACATTTGTCGCGGCATTTATAGCCATTGACGTTTTCGAAAACTGTTATTTATGATGAATATTTATTCTTGCAGTTATTACTATTATCAACAATAGTGCCAGAAATACAACTGGAAAAGGAATTTGGTGACATATCATTTTGTCTGCTTAATTAAATATATGCGTTAATGGTTTTGCTGACTTTTTATTTTGAGGTTGATTTATAAATATCACATAACTTATAAAAACTAAAAGAAAAGTCCATTCAAGTTTCGTAATTAAGGTCCGGTTATAAACTTTGTCAAACACATTAAGTGTGATGGAATTAGAGAATGAAAGATGCACTGAATGCTAACTGGTATATAACTATCCCGATATACATGGTCAAAAAAGGCTTAGAACTAAATAGTCTTAATTTAAAAATTACCAACACTAATGAAAAACAAAAGTATAAAGTAATAAACTATACAGTTAGAATTACACAAAATTCTAATGTGCAGTATGAATGTAAAGAAGTTATGAATAAAGAGCTTGGTGTTGACGTATGGCGTCGTGTGTGCTCTTGGAAATTCATTACTTACATTTTGGAAAACAATCTAAGCTTCCATTATGTTTATTTATGATGTTTATTTCACTTTAATTATCTATTTCAGCAAATTTGTTTGTTTTGATGTAGAAAACGTAACTGAATGTAGTTTTGGGCTCGTGTAGACACCGCCCCGAAATAGACCACAGACTGTTTTCTAACCAGTGTTATTTCGTATTTAGTTTGTTATGCTAAATTACTCATTGTGGTTGTAGCACCCCTCCTCCCCCCGTGGCTCAGCGGAAAGTATGATGGCTTATGACGTCGAAAATCGGGTTTCGATACCTGTGGTGGGCAAGGTACAGATAGCCCATTGTGTAGCTTTGCACTTAGTAACAAAACAAACGATGTTGTAAAGCATCCGTCACACGTCATGGTGCAGGAACTAGGTACGTTTATATGTACATTCTATCGTGCT
>NW_013670811.1:52648-69742 GCF_000517525.1 Limulus polyphemus | reverse complement strand
ATTGAATAAAATGGTTATGCGGCCCGCGCTCGTCATTCTCTCAGTTATCTGGCCCGCTGTGAAAAAAAGTTTGGTGACCCCTGCACCAACAGAAAATACAACAGCTTATCTTCCAATGTCACTAGCTATCTTTCCTGTAAGAATACAGGGCTAATTGCCAGTTACTAGTACCACGTCTCGTGTATCCCAGAGAACGGAAAGTTCAGTTGTTTGTTTATGTGACTCTGCAGCCAACGTGAGCTGAAAGAAAATATACAACTTTAGAAAAAAATGTACATATTAACTACGGAATGACTAACGTGTGGTACAGTTATGAACCACATATACATTTGTATGTTCTGAAATTACTGGAAAAAGCAAATTTAATTCATATTGTGACTAATACATATACTTCAGAAATGAACGTTGCGCAATTGTGAAATGCCATGCACGACATTTATTTTGTTAGTTTGTTTCACGAGTTTGACAGGGCATCATGTATGTGTTTTATTAGCGTACGCAGCTTTACAGAATACAAGTAATCAGCAAAGGAGCACGTGCTCTGCATGCGGCATTAAATACAGCTTGCTTATTCATTTAAACTCGATCTTTAGGAGGGGCGGGAGGGATTCGCTATCAAATTTAAATGAAAGAGCAGACGGACAACTCTGCTCTACATGTAAACATGCTAGTTACAGCTAACTTTGTATTTCAAAATATATAGCACAGTAGTTGAATTGTTTGTTAGTCCCTCTGCTCACATGTTAACTTAGACTTGTTTGTATGGGTGTATTTAGACTGAACTAATTGACAAAAGGGAATAGTAGTGTTAAAACATGATGCGGAGATTTATTACGTCCAAATAAGCATTAAATGTTGTTATTTTTCAGAATTTGTTTTACATGCTGGAGGGAATTAGAGATTCGGTCAATAAAGTTATCAACAAAAAACGACCTTCTCCAGATAAAATTAAAAAAAACAAAAAAACATTCTATTTCAGCCAGCGTTTCGCCTTTGCGGTTTCATAAGGACTAATAATACAAGAACAATTTTTGTACAAGAAACTTTGATGAAGCTGCAATGGCAAAACGTTGGCTGAAATAGAAAGTTTTTTATACTACTATCTAGAGAGTAAAGGTATTTTTTCCCTAACTTTATTACCAGACATTAAATTTATTACGTCCCAATAATCACAAAGACACTTCCATCTTGATCATATCAGCATGTGTGTATGTATGTCTTTTATTTTGGAGAATTAGGAAATCAAAGAGGCGACTAATGCGATCCAGAAAATATTTTGAGAGTGCCACACGATGGGCCCGACATGGCCAACTGGTTAGGGCGCTCGACTCGCAATCTGCGAGTCACGGGTTCGAATCTCCGTCCTACCAAACATGATTGCTCTTACAGCCGTGGGGGCGTTCTAATGTGACGGTCAATCCCACTATTCGTTGATAAAAGAGTAGCCTAATAGTTGGAGGTAGGTAGTGATGACTAGCTACCTTCACTTTAGTCTTTCGCTGCTCAATTAAGGGCGTCTAGCGCAGATAGCCTTCGTGTAGCTTTGCGCGAACTTCCAAACAAAGAGCCACACGATTTGGCACATATATGCATACAACATAGGTTTCTGATGATAAGTTGTCCTTGGGGAATTACAGAAGGAACCCAGAATGTAGATAAGATGTAAACCCAATTCTGACTACTAAGACTAATCCATTTTTGATATGTTTTGTTTGTTTGTTTTTCTTTTTTTTTTCAATTTCGTGCAAAGCTACACGAGGGCTATCTGCGCTAGCTGTCCCTAATTTAGCAGCGTAAGACTAGAGGGAAGGCAGCTAGTCATCACCACCCACCGCCAACTCTTGGGCTACTCTTTCACCAACGAATAGTGGGATTGACCATCACATTATAACGCTCACACGGCTGAAAGGACGAGCGTGTTTGGTGTGACGGGGATTCGAACCCACGACCCTCAGATTGCGAGTCGGGCTTCCGAACCACCAGACCATTCCGGCCCTTTTTTTATATGTAAAGTAATAGCGCGCGCATCGAAAATATATAAGTTGCAATAGTCAAGTTTGAAAGTCTTTTGTTTGTTTCTCTAAGATGACCTACATGAATGGAAACATAAGAAAAATGCTATCCAAGTTCATTTATTCTGCCATTGTTTTTCCACAAGGGCTTAAAACAACGTTGAAGTTATAAGTGGCGGAAATATATTTGCTATATTTAATTTTCCTAAATTTTTTTGCATGTTTTATAACAATAACTATATTTTTTTTCTCTGCATGAAAAAAATAATAAAATAAAAATGACGCCACATTGTCTTTAGAATTCAAAAAAGTAAACATTCTAAATGAAGACATCTTGAATATAATTTAGTCTACAATGCTCACCTATCAAAACTTCCTTTACTTTTATAGATTCCCTGGTGGGTTAGTGGAACTTTTATAGACTTACAACGCAAAGATACAAGGTTCGATTCCCAGCGGAGACTTTGTCCTAAAATCCACTTTACAGAACAATCAATTGTATTAGTACAATAATGCCACCATTAGATTCACCCAGGCAGGTGCAAGGAACGAGTAACCTAAGGTGAATCCATAAAGTAAATACAAATTGTAATTTATTTTTTTATGAACCACAAAGTCACATGTTCAGGAAATATGAAGAAACAGTAATTTTATTGGGACATAAGTTTGTGTGAAACAATAACTTTTTATTATTATTCATAGAGCTATGAAATGCTATGCCTAGTTTACTATGAATTGAAAACTCTGAACATTTCTATATTAAAATCCCTCTGGTAGCTCAGCAGTTAGTCTGATGGCTTATATGATAAAATTAGGGTTTCCGTACTGGCGGTGGGCAAAGCACACATAGCCCATTGTTTAGCTTTGCGCTGAACAACAACCAACCCTTTAATTTAAACAAACTATATTAGAAAGTTTACATTCAAGTGCTGCCATCTGTTCGAGAATAAGGAAGCAAAAAATGATAATTTCAGGATAAGTACGCTACATTACCAGATATTCGTATTTATTTATTTATTTTTTTGATATTTTCCGCTAACTGGAATGCACACTGACAATTGTGCTGCGACGGGATTCCACAACTGAAGGGAAAAGACCATAAAATAAACTCCTGTAGTATGTAAATAAGTAAATAAATAAATTACATTTATGGCCTAATCTGGCCTTAAACTTTTTTATCCTCTTTACTGGAGAGAAAAGGGAGATTTTATTTCAATATATTTTATATTTTCAGGATAAATAAAAAAAATGGATAAGTTTGATCACCCAAGTCTATTCAATTGGTTTACAGTCTTTCACTATATGAAAATATTTATTTACGTCACAGAAATTATATATTTTGCGATTGGTTAACATCGAAATCACCAAAATGTGGCAGTGATATTGTTGCATTGCTGTATATTCTGCCTTATCCTATCACAACATCGGCTTGAAAGCGCTAAGATTTTCAGGAAGAGCCAAACCAAACCACGACGTTATTAATACTAACTTGATAAACTTGTTTATCTTTTGTTAATATTCTAAATCACCACTTACCAGGGCCTTGTTCGTTTTAATTATAGTTTTTTGACTTGCCTAGTTCAGAAAGTAAAGACAGAAAAGTTGAGATGTGTAATAAACAAGAACTTGCTAATAAGAAACATAATATTAATGGTTAATTTGTAGTAAATTGTTTAATAAACATTTTGTTGAATTTTGCTTAAAGCTGCTCTAGGGCGGTTTGCTCAAGCGATCACTAACTTAAAGTGACAGACTAGGGGAATCGCATCTAGTCAAACAACACTCTTCGCCAACTCTTGGGCTACTCTTTAACAACGAATAGCGGGATCGACCGTCGCATAATAACGCTCCCACAGCTGTAAAGGTGAGCATTTTAAGTGGGGGAATTCGATCCCTATCTACGAGGCCATCACGTATCCTTGATATACATGAACACGAATTTAACGCATCTAAACTAAAGAGAGGGCAAAGAAAATGTGCTTTACAAGTCTGCACTCTTCATAAATTACTTACGAATTTGTGGGTGAGTTCAAACACTTTTCTTATCAGTAACCTTTTTCTGGCGAACAGCAATAGTCTGGTGGTTAACATATGGTTATGGTTGCACGCTAGAATAGTTTTTAGCATCGGCCAAAGCACAGGCTCTCCTTACTACAACTAAGGGCTTCTGTCGCATCGCTTTTGTCATTACGCAGCCCATTTCGCTGTCCCTAATTTCGAACCATCGACAACAGAGAGGCAAATCGTCGGCAGCAGCCTACTGTTCATTTTGAGTTTATTTAGTTACTTATTAATTGATTTATTTCTACTTTATTTAATTATTATTGTATTTCCGCAGATAGACTTACTGTTTTTCTATTGTTTATTTTTCCAAATACTGTTCAATCGACCACCATTCTTTCAATTCTTGGCGGAATATCTCCAATCTTGGTAGACCTTAGTCCAATATGTCCAGAAACCTTTTTCATGTTTTTTATTTATTACTTTTTAAGGATTTTATGGGGTCAAACGTCAAATAACCCCAAATTGTATATTTTGGGCTTCTTTGCGGTGATATTTATAGCATTCAAATTGAAAATTGGTACAAATATATATTTTCATATGCCCAACATACAAAAACATTGGATTTTCTCATTTTCAGTTTTTCTAGAGGGGAGGCAGAGCTCATAAAAGTAAGCATAGTTTTAGGGGCTTTGGTCAATTACTCGGCCATAATTTGACCACATCGTATGGGATTTAGTACAAAGATACTTTTCTATAGGCAATACCCATTGACCAAAAATTTTGGATTTGCCCATATTGAATAATTATAGGGCGGTCAAAATGCCAAAAAAAAGTATAATTTTAGTGTCTTTTTGACAATTACTTCGCCGTATTTCGACCAATTTTCATGGAATTTGGTACAAAGATAATTTTGGATTAGTCCCATACATATGGTTACAAAAATTTGGGACATGTCTATCTCTGGTTATTTTAGGGGTGTCAAAACGGTAAATAACCCATAATGTTAGGGGGTTTGATCAATTACTTACCCTTGTTTCGACCAATTTATATGGAATTTGGTACAAAGATATTCTCTACAAGCAGTGATATAGATAGTTTTCGATTTTTCTGGTGTCAAAATTGGCGATGTTGGGATTGTACAATGGAGACATGTTGTATTCGCAAATGTTGGCCTCTTTAATTATTATTATAAATATTTTTTTTACACTAAGTTCCCAATGGATTTTGGCTTCGATTGATGGTTATTAAACTCAAAGCTACAGAATGGGTTATCTATGCTCTGCCAACTACTGGTATCGAAACCCGACTTTTAACATTGTAAGCCTGCAGATTTACCGCTTAGACAATGGAGATTACGCTTGTAATATAAAGAAGTGGACATCAAGACCGATAATACCCGTTTGATACTGTTAAATAATTACAAAAACTAAGCAAATTAACGAAAGTTCATTACTGTATTCTCAAAATAGCTTGAAATTAATTTGAATATTAAAATGTTTAACTACAGTAAAGTAAGGAAAAGTATGACCTATGCTCTTCTGATAATACTAAGAATAACTTTTAATTTAAGCCAACGTTTCTCCATTGCGGCCTCATAAGACTAATAGTACAAAAACTGTTTGATATTTTCACATCAAAGAATTCTTGTATTATTAGCCATGATGAAACTGCGATAGTGATATGTTGGCTCAAATAAAAAGTTGGTTTTTAATATTATCTAAAGAGTGAAGGTAGTTTTTTCTAAGTTTATTGCTAAAATGTCTAAAACTCTCCAATATACTCTACAAATTCTGAAAAAAAAAAATTAAAGTACAGTTATAGAGAAAAAAATCTATGAAGGCTCAACGAAGCAAGCCAGAGGCTTCTTATCTTTTTAATATAATACAGGATATCTATTTTTAAAAATTTTAAGACAATAAAATAAGGTTTTATGCTTAACCCTATTCAGGCCTGATACTGCTGTTCTAATTCTGCCGTCTTCCCAGACGTAAATATTGTAAAAGATAGTATCACGATGGTTCAGTGGTAAGTTTACGGACTGAAAACGCTATAATCCGGAGTTTGATTCCCTACAGTGGACAGAGTGCAGATAGCTCATTGTGTGACTCTGCGCTGAAGGAAAAAGAAACAAACTTAAGTGTTAACGAATAGTCCTAATAATTTATTAACTAACATATTTGCTTGACACTATAGCGCCCTCTAGTGGCACAGCGGTATGTCTGCGGACTTACAACGCTAGAATCCGGGTTTTGATACCCGTGGTGGGCAGAGCACAGATAGCCTATTGTGGAGCTTTGTGCTTAATTACAAACAAATAAACAAACAAGACACTATAGCCACAGGGCAAACAAACGTACTCCTAATCAAGTTTAAATAATTTTGTATATAATTCCACAGTCTAAGTAAACTTATCCAAGTTGACTGCTGTATTCTCAAAATAGCTCGAAATTAATTATAATAATTGTAAAAAATTAAGAATAATATTAAATGGGACTTAAATAACAAAAAAAACAAAATTTTGAATGCTTAAACTAATAGAATCGACTAAATGCTCATTAATTATCAAGAAGTAATAAGCTTATAAGTTTAGTAGACTTCAATACTTGTTTTTATTTATGAGATATAAATGCTTCTTCTCTCGATATAACAGGAAAATGAGCATTCACTGGCCTTTTAACTAAGAAGTGACATACTTTTTCTATAATATGTACCTGATCGAAAATGGTAGGCAATGAAGAACTGTTTATAGGTTGAGATATAGACATAACAGACTGTAACTGTATTTGTGACGAGACTGTTTCGAATAAGACAAAATAAACATGTTGGGTAGAAGTAAACAAACTCGAATGAGATACGGTTTTGTATGCAAATAGTCCTAAGTGACATATATTCAAGCGCTTGTTTAGTTCTATACGTTACCTATTCTGAACGTTGTTTTATATGTTGAGGATTATGCGCAGGTTGTGAGCTAAGACTGGATTATAATTCATCAGGCAGCTAGCACCATCTATCGTGATGTTTGTGTTACCATCAAACAGTTGGTCATTTCAGGTCATAGTTAGGCTACTAAACTTTTATTTAATATCAAACGAAATTTAAAAAAATCAGAAGACAATCCTTAAACGAAGCCATACTATAGCAGTTAATAAATGTTTTTTCATCAACTGTGGTACATGAGTTCTAGGTTATTTCACTAGTAATATGGGGTTTGCATTGCGTTTCACTAGTGTTCACCTGCAGCAATCGTCTTGCTTTAAAAAAGTTTCCTTTTTGCGTCGTTAAAGTGAAGCGTGTTGATTCCCTGGATGGAAAGTCATACATATTCTCGTATTTTCAAAATTTCTGCAGTAAAGTATATAATTGAAGGGAAAGTTCAACTGATAATTTCTCTGTAATGAAGTCTATTACTTTCTTGAAACAAATCACCCTTGTTCATTTCCAAGCTTAATATAAGGTAGTTTGAAATGGGTAATAACATATATTGTTTGAAACGAGTTTTAAAACAAGTGTAAACACATACACACACATATCTTTGTTTTGTTTTTTTGTCTGGAAAACCAGAAATCGTCACAGAAGGGAACACAAGTTGGCGGATTTTATTCAGACTTTTTTTGTTTTATTGTCTTTTAAAAACATCGGTAAAGAATAAATTACAAATGCCAGAGACTAGTCAATATCTCGGAGATGTTGGTTTTAATAAGCCTAAAACAACTCTTAGTTGCCTGTTTTTCAGTCACAAAATTAAGATAATAACAAGAATAGGACAAAGGAAAAAAATATTTTTTTCCTAGATATCGATATATTATCGTTAAAATGAGCACGGCGACGACATTTTAGTTGATAAAGAATCTTTTACAATTAAGAGTTACGTATGGTGTATGCTCGTGCTCGAAGAATTGTTTTGAAACCAAGAAAAAGAAAGGAAATTGGGAAGCTCGTTTCGTCTTCCTCTAGAGGGATATTTCCAGCAGGTACATGCAGTAAGCTTTAAAAGAAATAGCCTAAAACTGTGCGCGCGTGTGTGTACACACTCATATTATAACAAATTCAATAAACTATTTTCATTATGAAAACTCGACATCTTGTACAGCGTGACGTTTGGATGTTTGGTGAAATGTACTTATTCAACACTATGAAAGACAAGACGTAAAAATTTGTGAATTACAAATTTCCCGTGAGCATACATCGAAATTACAATTTCGCGTGCAAGAAAGATTGTGTCAATTTCTAAGATGTATGGGTCTATAGAAGGAGAAACAGTCATAAACTGAAGGAGTCTATGTACATACATTTATTCTCTTACTAAGATAATTTGTGGGTTGACATGTGCAAGTAAGATTTCGTTTTCATAAAGAACAATATATGGCATATTTTGTACTTAATGATTTTTGACGGATTTAAAATTTATTGAAAATTTCTAAGGCTATATTTGAAGTATATATTTTTGCATAGCTAGGTGATGGCTTGGGTTGTTTCAATTGATTTACGTTTCCTAGAAAATCAACTATGCATAAAGTACAATAACTGAGCTTTCCTGTAAGATTATTAAGTCACTTCACACACATCATGTTATTTAAAAGGATTGTTGTCTGATATACATGATGTTCATTGACATACATGATATTATTTCATACAAGTCTCATCTAATTGTTACTTTTTAACTAGTTGGTTTTTTTCCCGTACACCGATGTCCGGCAGACAAGTTTTAAATTAACAGCAAAACTCAGACTCGGAAATTTCACTGAAGAAAATTATTTCGAACTCAGATAACAAAGTAAAGAAACACACACAAGTGAACAAATGAACACATTTTTTTTACTCACAATAATTGTGTATCGTGTCCACTTATCACTGGCTGGCTTCTTTGTTCACGGGTTGATTTTTACTAACTGCTGGGATTGCGAATGTTTTTTTTTTACCTACATTTTTACGAGACAAGGACAGAAAGAATTCTATATACCTCCGCACAGGACAAAGACAGGAGGAAATCTGATTTACCACCGAAATTCAAAAAATGTTAAATACGTCACCGAATATTTCAAATAATATCAATAGACGAGGAAAATGTCCAACTCATACCAATTTGTACACGTTTCTGTGACACTCATTGAGATTGGTTCTACTCTCTCCAGAGAGGTCAGATACAAGGTCAAGGTGATGTAAGTTTCTAGCTCTTGGCATATGTAATATTTACTCGAGTCAAATAATTAGTACGTGCTTACAAGCTTTCGACATTCAGGTAAAAATAATGTCATAATACCTGCAGATTATCAGCAAGAAAAATTAAAAAAAATTTGCCTGAATATATTTGACTAAAGATATATCTTAAATTAGTCACGAAAGAATGACGTTTTCGACTATTTCGCTCATTACAATCCCCCTTCCTTATCTCAGAGCCATCCTTGCCATGAACTTTAAAACTAATGTTAATGGTCAAATTAAAAATTAATTATAGGTCGCAAAACGCTAAAATTATTTTCCTCGGGTGAGACGCACGTTCAACTACATGTAATTTCTTTGCAGATGCTTATTTTTTGGTTACGACAGACTTATTACAGATGGGAGTTAAGGGAGACTTGATCATCACATAAACTTCCTCTTCGAAGGTGAATGTCATATAATAATTAGCTTATGTTTTACAACTGAAGATGTCTTACTGAAAGTCGAACGTTATTTTACTACTCCATCTGCCCATTTTAAGACTACATTTAGGTTTTGCTAATTGATATGCTTCTTTTGTACATCGTTTGTCTGTCTTAAGACTAAGCTTTACTGATTAAAGCATTCTCTTGGAAATCTATCTGTCTATCTTAAGATTATGTTTTACCATTTGAAAAGCTCTCTACGTACACTTTATATCTATCTTAAAATTACGTTTTACCGTTTGAAACGCTCTCTACGTACACTTTATGTCTGTTTTAAGATTATGATTTACCATTTGAAACGTTCTCTACGTTCACTTTATGTCTATTCTAAGATTATGTTTTACGAATTTAAATACTCTCTATGTACAATTTCTGTTTATTTTAAGACCATTTGAAACACTCTCTACGTACACTTTATGTCTATCTTAAGATTATGTTTTACCATTTGGAACACTCTCTACGTACACTTTATGTCTATCTTAAGATTATGTTTTACCATTTGAAACACTCTCTACGTACACTTTATGTCTATCTTAAGATTATGTTTTACCATTTGGAACGCTCTCTACTTACACTTTATGTCTATCTTAAGATTATGTTTTACCATTTGAAACACTCTCTACTTACACTTTATGTCTATCTTAAGATTATGTTTTACCATTTGGAACGCTCTCTACTTACACTTTATGTCTGTTTAAGATTATGTTTTACCATTTGAAACACTCTCTACGTACACTTTATGTCTATCTTAAGATTATGTTTTACCATTTGGAACGCTCTCTACGTACACTTTATGTCTGTTTTAAGATTATGTTTTACCATTTGAAACACTCTCTACTTACACTTTATGTCTATCTTAAGATTATGTTTTACCATTTGGAACGCTCTCTACTTACACTTTATGTCTGTTTAAGATTATGTTTTACCATTTGAAACGCTCTCTACGTACACTTTATGTCTGTTTTAAGATTATGTTTTACCATTTGAAACGCTCTCTACGTTCACTTTATGTCTATTCTAAGATTATGTTTTACGCATGTAAATACTCTCTATGTACAATTTTTGTTTATTTTAAGACCATTTGAAACGCTCTTTATGTATGTTTTCTGTCTATCTCTTTTTTAATCCACCTATCTTTGTTTTAAGACCACGTTTTACTAATTGTAACGTTCTCTTTATAATCTGTCTATATTAAGACTATTTCTTATAAGCTGTAGGTTAAGGTACTGATATTCAGAAAATCTAAATGTAGCTTTTATTTTATCCCATTTTCAATAAAATTTGATATCAAGGAAATTCAAGTGATGGAAAAAACAATAACACTGCATTTCGATAACTTCAAACATTTTATTCATAAATTTACATATAAACAGTCTTTTGAGACGGCGGCTTATGGAAATTTAATTTCAACTGATTCAATTAGGCGTCTCAAATATATGGTTTTGTTGGTGGTTCAATTCGAAATTCAGAGCTTCGAATTATACTTTTAAGCCTCATAAAGACGCCAATATGAATAATAAAATAATGTTTTTTTAATGAGTCTGAGTAACTAAAACAATAATATTTATTAAAATACTGTATTATACAACGAATGAAAAGTATATCAATATCAACTTATACAGAAGTCTGTACTTTCAATCCTGTTTCTTTCTCTATTTTTTTCTGTAATTTGAACGACGCGTCTTTATAAAATATTTTTTGCGATGTTTTTAATTAAGGGCGTGCTTAGTTATCTTCATCTATTTGATACCAAAGGCACTAGGGTTAAAAAAATTACAAATGTTTAATCCTTCTATCTTAAGAATAATTCCATCAAGACTCTCTGATCCAAACAAGTTGATACCTTGGGTTGGCTAATATTAGTTTGTTGTAAAAATGGATTAGTAAGAATTTTCCAACCGATGTTTTTCCATAGGGCTCAGAGTTTCAGTCAGGGCTAAATGTAGCTAAAAACACAGAAACAAACAAATGTCATCAAAGCTACTTTTTTTATGACAAAGTCAACGTGCAGAATATTTTTTGTTTGTTTATTGTTGAGCACAAAGCTATGCAATGGGCTATCCGTGCTTCCCCCACCGCGGTTATCGAAACCTGATTTTTTAGCGTTAGGAGCCCCCAGACTTATGGCTGAGACACCAGGGGGCACAATATTCTCAACCAATCACAACGGATGTCGACCTGGTGATTAGAGTACTCGACTCGCAATCTGAGGGTTGCAGGTTCAAATCTCTTTCCCGAACACGCTCGCCTCTTTAGCCGTGAAGGCTTTAATGCGTCACGGGCAATCTCTCTATTCATTGGTAGCCTAAGATTTGGTGGTGGGTGGTGTTGACTAGCTGTCTTCTCTCTAGTCTATCACTTCAAGCCCCCAGTGGCTCAGCGGCTTTTAACGTTAAAAATCGGGTTTCGATATCTGTGATGGGCACAGCACAGATAACCCACAGTGTAGCTTTGTGCTTAACAACAAACAAATAAACAAACTAACAGATAAACGTGTCATTTCAAAATTAGGGACGGCTAACGCGGATAGTCCTTGAGTAGCTTTGCGCAAAATTCAAAAACAAACAAACAACTGGAGTTTCGCACTCTTTAAGTCAATTTTGATCTCCATTTAGGAAAGCGGTAAGTTTACGGACTTGCAACTCTGAAATTTGGGTTTCAATTCTTCGCGGTGGACACAACATATAGCCCAATATTGCTTTGTTCAAAAATATACAAACAACTCAATTTTGACTATACAATCGAGACTTGTAAGCGTCGTAAAAATCTCTCACACACACACACATGCAAGTAAAAACACCATCTTTATGTGCAATAAGTATTTTTATTTAGCTCTCTAGATATATTTAAGAGAAAACATATAATCGTAAGTTAGTCGAACTCGATTTCGCTTGACCGATTATATATATTACGTAAGTAAATCATACAATGTTGAAATATATAACAGATTTTTAATTTTGTATTTATGTTACACAGAGAATGATGGTATAAAATATCCAAACTCAGAGACTTTTAAAATCTAACGTTTATACGACCTATGGTTGCAAAGACAAACTGCTTGAATTTTCTTCTTCTTGAACGCCGTCTTTAGTCAGCTTTGTTTAAGCCTACAACAAGTTATTCATGCTATTATATTTTGACAGAATCCATTAGGAATTTCAGGCACTGGTTGCTTACGCATAAAATGTGTTCTATATTATATAACTCTGACTCGGCGTGTTTTGAGTAGAAACCAAAAAGTAAAATATATGTTTAGATACTGATATTAAACTCTAAGCTTAAATTATTTGAGTATTATCGAGATAAACATCTACATGCCCATCTATTCTTCTGTTTATCTATCTAACTTTAGTTTGTTCTGCCAGAATGTGGCTTAATTGTTGGCAGAAAATAAAAAAGGTTGTCCTTAAGTACAAAGCTGTACAATGGGCTATCTGATACGTGGCTACTGTAGGTATTGAGTGCCGATTTTTATAGGAATAATCGCTGAAGATTACTGCTGAGCCACCTATGTGGGGGTGGTGGGGGAGATAGAGATAAGAGATAAATGTAAATTTTAGTATTTAAACTCATATATGCATATATATATATATATATACTTAAAGCAAGTGTTTATTATATAATAAAATACTGCATCAAATAATAACATTTCTTTTAAAACTTTCTCATTTCAAACAAGTGGCGTAATTACACCTGATGAAAGTTTTTTGAAGAAAAAGAAACGTTTGAGTAACTCCTTGATTAAACATTTGCATCGTACAGTGTAAATGAAGTAGTCAAATGAATATATTTTCTTAATTCTGTAAATTAGTAAAAGGGTTAAATCATTTTCAAAAAAAAAAAAAAGGAATGGAGGAACGTAATCAATAGATGTTTGTTGTTTGTCATGTCGTTATCTTTATCCAAATCAATCGATGTTTGATGTTTGTCATGTTGTTATCTTTATCAAAATCAATCGATGTTTGATGTTTGTCATGTCGTTATCTTTATCAAAATCAATCGATATTTGATGTTTGTCATGTTGTTATCCTTATCCAAATCAGTCGATGTTTGTCATGTCGTTATCTTTATCCAAATCAATCGATATTTGATGTTTGTCATGTCGTTATCTTTATCCAAATCAATCGATGTTTGATGTTTGTCATGTTGTTATCTTTATCCAAATCAATCGATATTTGATGTTTGTCATGTCGTTATCTTTATCCAAATCAATCGATATTTGATGTTTGTCATGTCGTTATCTTTATCCAAATCAATAGATGTTTGATGTTTGTCATGTTGTTATCTTTATCCAAATCAATCGATGTTTGTCATGTCGTTATCTCTATCCAAATCAACCGATGTTTGTCATGTCGTTATCTCTAACCAAATCAACTGATGTTTGTCTTGTCGTTATCTTTATCCAAAATACTAAATGTGGTTATGGTTTTCTCGTTTATAATTGAATAGAAACTAAAGAAAATATACCATACTGTGTGATATAGGGCAAACTGTTAAGGTGGTGTTTTTCAAGAGCTAGTTTCAGGCACATGAGACTAACCCCACAATTACTCGAGGCGTCCATAATATCGGCTTCTTACTTCTCCGTAGAGGGACATATTGTTTTTCTATAAGTGCTTCTTCGTCTAACCATTCCTGGCATGACCAGGTGTCTAAGGCGCTTGACTCCTAATGTGGGGTTGCAGGTTCGAATCCTTGTCCTACCAAATATTCTCAACATTTCAGCCGTGGGGGGCGTTTTATTGTGACTTTCCCATTTTTAGTAATTATAAGGAAGATGCACAAAAACATAATTCTAGGTTTTTTTGCAATTAATCAGCCGTATCTTGGCCAATTTTCATGTGATTTGGTACAAAGATATTTTTCTTTACAGGTCCCAAACACAGATATAGACAATTTTGAAATTTTTGTCTTTTGTTCGATTTTTCATCGAGAAAAACATCACTTGAGATTTTCATGAGCTATTCATGTGTTTGCCAACCAACTTATATGGGATTGGGTACAAAGATACCTACTTACAGATCCCAAGCAGTGATAAAAACAGTTTTCGATTTTTCCATGTTTTCACGATTTTTATCGTGTTAAAATTGGCCATGTTGGGATTGCGTAGCTTAGTTTGTTTGTTTGTTTTGTTTAAAGTTATGCACAAAGCTACACAATGGGCTACCTGTGTTCTGCCCACCACGATTATCGAAACCCGGTTTCTAGCGTTGTAAGTCCTCCGACATACCGCTGTGCCACTGGGGGGCACGTGGCTTAGACATGTTGCATTCGCCCGCGATTGTTGGCCTCATTAATTAAACAAAGTTTTTATGCATCAAGTTGCTTGTGGTTTCATGAAATGTTTGATTACAGGGTCCCTAATAACATATGAGTCACACTAAAAAATATGAACAAAATACCATTAATGATGCAATTAATTCTACTAATCACTAGTGGCGCCACCTATGTATAAAAATATGAATAATTACACCCAATATTTTAGGTGAGGTTTTACTTTTTTGTTTGTTTTTTAAGCACAGAGCTACTGAATGAGCTATCTATGCTGCACGCATCGGAGGAATCAAATTTCGAATTTTAGAGCTGTAAGACTTTAAGATTGTCTCTGAGACACCGGAGGTGACGTGTGTTTGTGTCTGTTTTCTAAGTTAAGTGTTGTATGTGTGTGTGTGTTTCTGATAGCAAAGCCACATTTGGCTATCCGCTGTGTCGAACCCATGATTTTTGCACTGTAAATCGGGGATTTACCGCTGTCCCACCGTGGGACTGAGTCTTGTAATAAGTAAATCATCAAATATGTGAGCTAGGCTGGTAGTGAACTGTATAATAACAAATCTTACATTTGAAGGCTTAGAAATTAGTGTTAAGACTGTCTGTTTAACTAACATGTTTGTGAAACGATAAAGCTAAAGATATGAATTTGTTGAACTATGTAAAAACAAAACCATTATGTATACAAATATATCTATAATGTAAGTAAATATGTAGTATACTTTTTCTTGTAATGTTTCCGAAGTTTTGCCTGAAAATGATAAAAAAAGAAATCTGAATAAATGGTACAGAAATTTTTAGCTTTGAGACTACTTAGAGCTTTAACGAAAGAAGCTATTAAGTATATACAGACTGGATATACCAAGAATAACACATAATAATACTGTATATCTAAAACATTCGAGGAAATCTAAAATTTTATTTCAAATAATACTCATAGCGTGCGAGATAATTAGTCAGAAAACACTCGACATCTTACAGAGTATTCTCTAAAGTGTGCGAATGATTGTAGCATTTGTAGTATTCCGACAGAGAGCACTTTGTTTTATTAATTTATATGGGTTTTCTTTATGTGTCCTGCATGAATAGGGTTCAGTAAAGAAATTTCCTTTCTACTATTTTTACAGTTTAATTTCACTCTGACTGTGCATCTTGGCCATTATAAATAAAGTGTTTTGATATCCTTAGTAAATTTCTTGTTTCATTAATTAGGTCTCTGTGCTCCGTGAGTTTGATCATCTGGGCGGGACGCTCACAAATTAGCCTATTAAATAAAGGCAGCGATATCCTCTTTGATAAATGAATCAGCTGAAGTTCGTTATCTTCAAGCTCAATAAGGAATTGTTGCAAAGTACTGCTTTATTTCCTATTCGGACCATTTCGCTAGGAAAGGCAGATAGAAGACTAGGGAAGCATAATAAAAGAACTCTTTTGACGTTTACTGCAGAATTACAAGATATGCTTCCGTAATATACGGTTTCTGTAGACTTATGATGAAAGCATTATACCATAAATTTGTTAAAAAATAATATATTTCTCTATACATAACTATCTGAATAAAATAAAACTCACTCCATGATTTTGTCATTAGGAAACAGACCTGTCTGTAGTGTATGTGAATGGTTGTCAATTGCTGAAAAAAAAAGACAACGTGTGTGAAAGTATATACATATATAACAGACATAGTTTCAAGATTGTGTATGAGCCGTGATATTATTTCTAAGGTCTAATAAAAAGAAATTATTGTTTCTTAAATATCAACGCCATATATATTTCAAAGATTTATAAAGCAGCGAAGAAACTTTCCAAGCATCAAAATGAATGTGAAAGTATGTTAGTTAATGTGAAAGTTTGTGAGTCATCAAAATGAATGTGAAAGTATGTGAGTCATCAAAATGGATGAGAAAGTATGTGAGTCATCAAAATGAATGTGAAAGTATGTGAGTTAATGTGAAAGTTTGTGAGTTTTTAGATATAAATTGAGCCTATAAAGCAAATAAAACTAATACCATTCGTAAATTATAATTAATTTGACTGATTTAATGTGCCCGCATGGCCAGGTGGTTAAGGCGCTCGACTCGCAATCTGAGGGTCGCCGTGGGAGCGTTAATAAGTGACGGTCAATCCCACTATTCGTTGGTAAAAGAGTAGCCAAAGAGTTG